>NC_136059.1:1179328231-1179470771 GCF_964261635.1 Lissotriton helveticus
GGAGGTCCTCCTGCGAGGGGCGGCGAAGTTGGGGATCAAGGTTGAAGCGCCTATGCCTTCTACTTCTGTGATCTTTGAGACGTTACATAAGAAACACATGTCTCGCCCCCTACTGCCTTTGGTGCCAGGACTCCTCGAGCCGGCTGAACAGCTCTTCCTAACACCGGCAGTGGTGAAGTCCGCGCCTTCCAGGCTCCTCAAGAAATACAGAGCTCCAGACTCGGACCCAGCTTTCCTGAGAAAGGATCCGGTACCGGATTCAGTGATTGTGACGGCGGCCCGAAAGCTTCATGCCACCTCCCCTGCATCCACTGTGCCTCCGGATAAGGAGAGCCGCAGGATTGACTCTGCGGAACAGAAAGCGTGTGGTACGTCCTCCTCCTCGATGAAGGCCGCCAGTGACTCGGCGTTGTTGGGACGATACGACCGCGCACTGTGGGACTCTATGGAGCAGTTTGCGGACCTTGTTCCTCGAGACCGCAGAGAGGACTTCATGGAGATCGTCCAGGAGGGGATGCTGGTCTCTAACCAGGCCATCAGCGCCGCGGCAGATATCTCCTTGCTGTCTGCGCATGGATACTGCCATGGGATTATTCAGAGGCGCCATGCTTGGCTCAGATTGACGTCACTTAAACCGGAAGCGCAACAACGTGTGGCGAATCTTCCGTTTTCTGGAGACACCCTCTTCGGAAAACACGCTGATGACGAGATGGCCAGGATGAAGGCCGAGGCGGAGACCCTGACGGCGGTGGGCTTGGAGAAGCCCAAGGAAAAGAAACCCTACCGCCAGTTCCAACGGCGGTTCGGGTCACAGGGTCGTGGAAGGGGACAGTCTTCTGGGCAACATCAGCAGCAGCAACAACAGCAGCAGTACAGAAGACCCTTCCAGAAGCGTCAGAGGGATAGAGGGACTCAGCAGTCCTCTGCCGCGACCAAGGGCCCGGCCGGGTCTCGACCCTGAGCGGTTACTTCCCCCTCGTCCGTTACCCGCTCCGGTGGGGGGAAGCGTTCAATTTTTTCTGGCAGAGTGGAGAAAAATTACTCAGGACAAGTGGGTGCTGAATATTGTTTGCAATGGATACAGTCTTCGGTTCATCAGCCCGCCTCCATCGATTCCTCCGGTCAGCTCGCAGTACCAACTGCGCGAGCTCCAGGCGGAGGCAGACATCCTGCTAAGGAAAAGGGCGATAGAAGACGTACCTCCGTCTCAAAGAGGAAGAGGTCTTTACTCTCGGTTCTTTCTTGTCCGCAAGAAGGACAAGAACGAGTTCAGGCCTATTCTGGACTTGCGACAGGCAAACAAGTGGATTCGCAGAGAAAAGTTTCGCATGCTGTCGTTGCATCAGATCTACCCTCAGCTGCAACGAGGAGTTGGATGTGTGCCATAGATCTACAGGATGCATACTTCCATGTGCCTATTGCATGCAAACACAGGAAGTTTCTGCGCTTTCAAGTTGGCACCAATCACTATCAGTACACGGTGCTTCCCTTCGGGCTGAAGTCTGCACCCAGGACATTTTCGAAATGCATGGCAGTGGTAGCGGCACACCTGAGGAAGAACAAGGTGTTTGTCTACCCGTACCTGGACGATTGGTTGATCAAGGCCTCCTCCTTCTCGGAAGCTCAAGCACACTTCCAGAGGACGTGCGTTCTCTTGAACAAGCTGGGGTTGCACATCAACATGTCCAAGTCTGTCCCGACTCCGGTCCAGTGCATCCAGTACTTGGGAGCCTCCATCAACACGCTGTCAGCAAGCGTGTCTCCTTCGGAGGAGCGACGTTTATCAATCCTTCGGAAGGCTCAGGCTCTCATGTCCACTCCATCCACGACAGTGAGGACGGTGTCTTCTCTGCTGGGATCGATGGCCTCGTGTATCTTCCTGACGCCACATGCGCGGCTGCACATGAGACCGCTGCAGGAGTGCTTGGAGGATCAATGGGACCAGAGGAGAGGATCTTGGGACGACAAGATACGACTGTCTCTACATGCTCTTCAGTCTCTGAAGTGGTGGTGCTCGAAGGAGAATCTTCTCAGAGGGGTTCCCTTCCACAAGGACATTCCCACACAGACTATCGTGACGGATGCTTCTCTCCAGGGCTGGGGAGCGCACTCCGGAGACCTGCAGATTCAAGGGACGTGGTCCCAGACGGAGGCCACGTACCACATCAATTTCCTGGAACTCAGGGCTGTACACTTGGCGCTGAAGGCTTTTCACCCGTCCTTTCAGACCAACTCTCTGCTTGTTCAGACAGACAACACGACAACGATGTATTACCTCAACAAGCAGGGGGGCTCGAGATCGCGCACTCTGTCGCAGGAGGCGCAGGCGATCTGGCACTGGCTTCTGGCTCGGGGACTGTCGATAACGGCCACCCACCTGCCAGGTGTGCAGAATGTTCAGGCAGACGAACTGAGCAGACTCATTCAGGAAAACCACGAATGGGTCATAAGCGACGAAGTTCTGGGAGAAGTCTTCGCAAGGTGGGGGACTCCAGACGTAGATCTGTTCGCCACCGCCGAAAACAGAAAATGCCGAGGCTTCGCCTCCAGGTACTACCAGCCGGGGACGCTGGGGAACGCGTTATGGATCAACTGGTCGAACAGCTTTCTGTACGCTTTTCCACCAATTCCCCTGATTCCGGCGGTTCTCATCAAGCTGTCCCAATCCAGGGCGAGAATGATTCTGATTGCCCCGGAATGGCCCAGACAGTGGTGGTTCACGGACCTGCTTCACCGGTCTCTCCTTCCTCACATGAAGCTGCCGTGCAGGCCGGACCTTCTCACGAAGTTCGGGGGGCGGATGGTGCACCCCAACCTCTCGTCTTTGAGTTTGGCGGCATGACTCCTGAAATAGTGCAATATGGCCATGTGAATCTCCCAGAGGATTGTATGGACATACTGAAGGAGGCTAAACGCCCTTCCACTAGGACTTCTTATGCTTACAAGTGGAAGAGGTTTTGCATCTGGTGCCAGTCTAAGAACTTTAACCCTACGACATGCAAGGAAGATGTCATCCTTCCATATCTACTGCATCTGGCGCAGTCGGGCCTTAATGTCCATTCCATTAAGGTTCATCTGGCTGCTTTGACTGCCTACAGGATAGGCCCTTCACAGACTTCCTTCTACCAGATCCCTGTGATCAAAGATTTTTTGGAAGGCTTGAAGAAAGTATTCCCTCCTGTCAGGCTTCCTTCGCCTTCGTGGGACTTGAATGTGGTGCTGTCCAGATTGATGAAGGAGCCTTTTGAACCTATTCATAAGGCTTCGTTGCAGCACCTGTCCTGGAAGGCGGCGTTCCTCGTGGCCATTACATCGGCCCGCAGGGTGAGTGAAATTCAGGCGTTGTGTTGCCAAGAACCTTATACTGTATTTCATGCTGCTAAGGTTGTTATGCGTACTCACCCTAAGTTTCTTCCCAAGGTTGTTTCTGATTTTCATATCAATCAGACTATCACTTTGCCTACGTTTTTTCAGAATCCGTCATCTCCAGCGGAAAGGTCTTTACATTCCCTGGATGTGAGGAGGGTGCTGAAGTTTTATCTTGATAAGACTAAAGATATTCGTAGGTCAGACCAATTGTTCATTAATTATGGCTCAGTCAGGACAGGTCTTGCTACCTCTAAACAGTCCATCTCGAGGTGGATTGTGTCCTGCATACAATTGTGTTACTGCAAAGCTAATAAGACCTTAGGGGTAAACCTAAGGCTCATTCCACCAGAGGCAAAGCTGCCACGACAGCTATGCTTCGTAATGTTCCCTTTGCAGAGATCTGCAAGGCGGCCACTTGGAAGTCGGTCCATACCTTTGCTAAGCATTACTGCCTGGACACTGATGCCAGGGCAGACGCTCAGGTTGGGCAGGCTTCGCTGCGGAATCTGTTCGCACAATAGTGGCGTAATTTCATACTCTCCACCGCCGCTTGATGTGGGGATGGGCTTGCCATTCTATTCACTAGATTATGACTATACACAGAGATCCCCTGCTACAGAAGGAGTAGTTTCTGTCCTGTAACTCCAGTTCTGTAGTAGGGGTATCTCTGTTATAGTCATAAGCGCCCTCCCGCCTCCCCGGTGGAGATTTGTTCAGGTGCATAATGCTACAGGTCTGGCGTTTTTTACGCCTTCAAAAAGAACTGAAACTAAGTTGGACCTGCTATGCATTCTGGGATACTGGGAGAAGGTTCTGGCAGGTTCCTTAAAGGCACAGTATCCTATTTAAGCCACATAATGGCAGCCTATGGGGCTTGTCTGTCCAGGTTCTTCTCTCTATCATTCCTGAGGGATTTTGCTGTTAAGCAAGGGAAATCTGTACAGGCTTTGCTGTTTTGTGGATTTTGTGGTGGAATTTCTAGTTGAAGTACTGGACAGTGTAGCCTTTTTTGGCTGCATTATCTGTCTTTAAATTCTCTCTTAAGTGTCTATGCATTTCTGCATTTTTTGACACTGTAAGAGATTATTTTTGATTGCTCCGGGGTCCACGCACATGGGCAGGACGATTCACTAGATTATGACTATAACAGAGATACCCCTACTACAGAACTGGAGTTACAGGACAGAAACTACTCCATACTCTTCACCCAATTGTTTTAGCGTGTCTTTTCGAAGAACAAAGCGCTATTTGCCTAGGGCAGGGCAGAGTCTCAACTCCAACCAGTCGATCGCGAGCTACCGGTAGTAGCTCGCCGACCCTCTGTGAGTAGCTCGCACTGCTATCTAATTATTGAGACGTCATATAAGGCTTTATAAGCATTGTATTTTGTAATCCTTCATTGTCTTTCACAGCTATCATCGCCCTTGCCCGCCCTCACACAAGCCAGCTGCTCCGATTGGCTGAAGTGAGCTTAGCTGGGGCGGGCTGAAGAACGTGATGTTCTTCCTCTTAGTCATGCGCCACCTGTAATTTCCGGGCTGGCATAGCGATTTGCAGCCGGAAACAGTACATCGGAGCCTGGAACCGCACTTCGCATTTGTTTTCAATCTGGGCCTCCCGGAGCAGCTGTGAGTTAAGTGGGCCCCTAATCAAGCAATATACTTCTTAATTGTATTTCAGTTTATCCCTCTAAGTATCCGAAAATCATATTTGTCACTGACATAGTCACATAGAATATCTGGACTTATAAAGGGCCCCATATTTCAAATAGCTTAGGGCCTTATCAAGTCTAAATCTGGCGCTGCATGTACGAAGATGACACCCAGGTTTTCCTAAAGATTCCTTCTCTGGAAGACACCATAAGACTAAATGACACACTTCTGAAATCTCAGGTCTGGATGTCACAGAACAACCTCAAATTGAATGCACTAAAAAAAGAATTCCTACTCCTACACTCACTACCAGCTGAAGAATGGACTATCCACCTTATTGCCCTCCATTGCAAACCTGCTATCACAGAGTAAGCAAAGTCCCTTTTCATAACGCTGGATAAAAACGTCAAAATGCAAGCACACATCAGTGCACCCACAAGAGAAGCTTCTATCCAACTGAATCTCCTTAGGAAGGTAAAAACATATATAGCACCTCCACATTTCAAGATAGCAGTACAGTCCCTAATCACCTCAAGACAGGAATATGGGAGTGCACCTTAACAGCTCTGCTAAAAGCAAGAATTGCATCATTTAAGGCAGAGGTCTTTAAACTGTGGGGCGTGCACCCCTGGGGGGCATGAATGTGTTCCCAGGGGGGCGCCAATGAGTCTGCAATTACATGTAAATAAAGATAGCCTGGAAGCGCAAAAGGTGTGTTTCCAGGCTGTCTTCATTTACATGCAGCAGTTAAATCCCATTAAAAAGTGTGAGGAAGGTATGCTTTGATATGGTCTGTCAAATATATCGTTTTAAATGGAAACAAGTTATTGTTTTCTGTTTTAAGAGCTGTTTCCTGTAGAATAAAATGAAATATGGCAGCATTGCAGAGTTTTCATCTTACTTGAGGAGCGCCTCATTAATTTGGACATGCTTACTATATGCCTGAAAGCATTTGTCGGTTTAGCACAGCATTTTAACATTTAATGCATGAAGAATTGTAACTTTTTTCCTTTGCTGTTACTGTAATTGTATTTTACTTTATTTGTATTGTATTTTCAGGCGCTCCTTGCGCCCCTGCCCTCTGTGCCCCCCCACTCCTCGCTTCCCGCCCCTGCTCCCCCGCCCCCTTTTTCCTTCTGTACCCCCTGTCCTCGCCCATTGGCCGCCCCGCTCCCTCCTCCCAGCTGCTCCTCTCTCCCACTTGGCCTCCTATGGAGGCCGCACGGCGAAGGTGAGTGTGACCTGACGCCAGGCCGCTCCCCACGACGCATGGCTCCTCCTGACTGCCCGAGTCTCTGCCCCACTGCTCCGCCGCTGCCGAGGGTTCGCCCCTGGTAACTGTGTTCTTTTCCCCCTCTGTACTGCCAACCTTTTTCCTTTGCTGTTACTGTAATTGTATTTTTAGTTATTTGTATTGTATTTTCAGGTGCTCCTTGCGCCCCTGCCCTCTGTGCCCCCCCGCTCCCCGCTTCCGGCCGCTGCTCCCCCGCAGCCCGCTCCCTTTTTCCTTCTGTACCACCTGCCCTCGCCCATTGGCCGCCCCCCTCCCGCCTCCCAGCTGTTCCTCCTTCCCACTTCGCCTCTTATGGAGGCTGCGCGACGGCCGCGCGCAGCGGGTGCACCAAAGGCAACCCCGTCTGCGCCCGTCTGCGCCTGGACCGCGCCCAGCGCCAGAACCCCTGGACCCCGCGCCCCCCGAAATGCCAGACTGCTCTATGACTCCAGCACCCTCCACGCACTCAACACCGGACGAGACCACCCCTGCTACTGGGCCACCCCGAAGAACACCCAAGGGCCCTTCGCCTGCCGGAACTGCAGAGTCACCAGCATCCAGCCCACCAACCAGAGAACCCAACCACCTCCTCTGCATCCTCCTCAACACTCGCTCTGCTCGCAAACACGCCATCGAACTCTGGGACCTCCTAGACTCCACCGACCCCGACGTCGCCTTTCTGACGGAGACCTGGCTGAACGCCACCTCAGCACCAGACGTCGCCATAGCCATCCCACAGGGCTACAAGATCTCCCGCAGAGACCGCACCAACGGAGTGGGAGGGGGAATCGCCATCATCCATAAAGACACCATCAGAATCTCGACCAACATCGACGACACCCTCACCACCGCCGAGCACATGCACTTCCAGATCCACATCGACCCCAACACCATCTTCAGAGGAACACTTGTCTACAGACCCCCCGGACCACAACCACAGTTCAGCGACACCATCGCCGACCTCGTCAGCACCCACGCCCTCGCCTCCATGGACTACATCCTCCTCGAGGACCTGAACTTCCACCTCGAGAACAACAACGATGCCAACACCACCGCCCTGATCGACAACCTCGGACTCAAACAGCTCGTGAAGACACCCACCCATGCCGCTGGACACACGCTGGACCCCTGCTTCTCCACAAGTCCCTACGTCTCCTTTAACCACACCACTGAACCCCACTGGACCGACCACAGATGCATCCACTTCACCTTCAGGAAACTCACCACACACCACCGCACCCAACAGCTGCCACGCCGCTGCTGGGGCAAGGTCACCAAGGACCAACTGACCACCACCCGTGCCCTGAGACCACCCGCCGACCCCACTGACCCAGACACCGCCGCGATCAACCTCAAACAGTGGATCAACGACTGCGTCAACACCCTCGCCCCTCTTAAGACCTCCAAAACCAACCACACCAACAAGAAAGCCGCCTGGTTCACCAAAGACCTCCGGATCTCCAAGCACACCTGTCGGAAGCTGGAGAAGAAATGGCTCCACGACCGAACACCTGACAGCCACACAGCCCACAAGAGCGCCACCTGCAGACACCACCAACTCATCAGGGCCGCCAAGAGGACCGCCTTCAAGGACCGCCTAGACAACCACGCACACAACACCAAAGAACTCTTCAGCATCGTGAAAGAACTCTCCAACCCCAGCTCCAACACCAATGACATCCCACCATCACAAGACCTCTGCGACTCCCTGGCCACCTTCTTTCACCGCAAGATCACCGACATCCGCGACAGCTTCAACTCCGACACCCCCGCATCCACGAGCAAGACCACCACCCCCGCGACCTCCACCCGTACCAGTCGCCTGACCGCCTGGTCCAACGTCAATGATGAAGACACCATCAAAACCATGAACTCCATCCACTCTGGATCCCCATCTGACCTCTGCCCTCACCACATCTTCAACAAAGCCAGCACAACCATCGGGCCCCACCTCCGAAAAACAGTCAACAGCTCCTTCGAGACAGCAACCTTCCCGGAAAGCTGGAAGCACGCCGAGATCAACGCCCTTCTGAAGAAGCCCAAGGCGGACCCCAAGGACCTCAAGAACTTCCGGCCCATCTCCCTGCTCCCATTCCCGGCAAAGGTGACAGAGAAGATTGTCAACAAGCAGCTAACCCGCTACCTCAAAGTCAACAACATCCTGGACCCTTCCCAATCCAGTTTCCGCAGCAACCACAGCACCAAGACCGCCCTCATCGCCGCCACTGACGACATCAGGACCCTGATGGACAAAGGAGAAACAGCCGCCCTCATTCTCCTAGACCTATCAGCAGCCTTTGACACAGTCTGCCACCGCACCCTATCAGCACGCCTCCATGACGCCGGAATTCAAGAGAAGGCCCTGGCCTGGACCACATCCTTCCTCTCCGGCAGAACCCAGAGCGTCCGCCTCCACCCTTCCGCTCAACATCCACCGAGATCATCTGCGGCGTCCCACAGGGATCCTCCCTCAGCCCGACGCTGTTCAATATCTACATGGCACCGCTCGCCCGCGTCGCACAACAACATATCCTCAACATCATTTCCTACGCTGACGACACGCCGCTGATCATATCCCTCACCGAAGACCCCCACACCGCCAAAGCCAACCTCCACAGAGGAATGAAGGCCGTAGCCGACTGGATGAAGGACAGCAGACTGAAGCTGAACTCTGACAAGACAGAGGTCCTCATTCTTGGACCCACCCCATCAGCCTGGGACAACTCCTGGTGGCCCACATCGCTAGGAACAGCCACGCACGCAACCTGGAGGTCATCCTCGACTCCACCCTCTCCATGACCAGGCAAGTCAACGCCGTCTCCGCGTCCTGCTTCAACACCCTCCGCATGCTCAAATGGATCCCTCCCGACACGAGGAAAACCGTCACCCAGGCCCTCGTCACCAGCAGACTCAACTATGGGAACGCCCTCTACTCAGGGACGACAACCAAGCTTCTGAGACGACTGCAACGAATCCAGAACATCTCGGCACGACTGATCCTCGACGTCCCCTGAAGCAGCCACATCACACCCCACCTGAGAGGCCTGCACTGGCTCCCCGTCAACAAGAGGATCACCTTCAAGCTCCTCATCCACGCACACAAAGCCCTTCACAACACCAGACCTGCATACCTCAACAACCGACTCAGCTTCCACACCCCCACCCGAAGCCTCCGCTCAGCCAACCTCGCCCTCGCCACAGTTCCCCGTATCCGAAGGGCCACCACCGGCGGAAGATCCTTTTCCTACCTCGCCACCAAGACCTGGAACGCTCTCCCCACCAGCCTACGACAGACTCAGGACCTGCTGGCCTTCAGAAGACTACTCAAGACCTGGCTCTTCAATCAGTAGCGTCCCCCCTCCCCCCCAGCGCCTTGAGACCACGGGTATGTAGCTCGCTTTTAAATGCAGTGATTGATTGATTGATTGAAGCTAAACATTGAAAAGCATAGATATAGCTATTAAACGGCGTTGAGCAATTGTTAATTTATCTTTTAAGGGTTGGATTGCTTCCCTCTGTATTCCAGTGGGAAATCGTGTGGGTTTTTTCTTCGCGTTTTACTTGCTTTTTACTGTTGAAAGATATTCTGTTGTAATGATTTTAATTAATCGTACAATAAATGTATTCTTGTTCTGATTCCAATTAATTCTTTGAGTAGGTGTTTCTGTTTTGGAAGGAGAGCTATATATGTAACTGGGTTAATTAAAATGTGTTTGTGCTTATGGATGTCTCAGGGAAAGCTACATATTTGTAAGTGTTATTTCCTGTGTGCATGTAAGAGAGTAAAACATATGAAGAGTTTGTGTGTGTGTCCATCTGTGTGAGTGTGTGTAAGAGAGAGTTATAAATGTGTATCTGTCTGTCAGACTTTTTCCATAATCCTATCAATGGCAGGGACAGTCAAGAACTATCAAAGCTTTGAGTACTGGTGTTTGCCGCGAGTACTGGTGCTGGCTCTCTGGGTCGATGTGGTCAAACAGCCAAAGTCTAGCTGAAAAGAAGTGGCTTAGTGTTGAGGCTAACTACAGTACAACAAAGCTGTCAAAGTTGCAATAAGGAAGTGAATTTTCAGTAAGAAAGTATTTATAAATACATACCACTTTAATGAAGTCTCATAATGTTTAACTACATTAACAGTAGAAATGGCGATTAAATGCCTAAAAATCACACAAAACATAATATATCATAAGAATGTTACTGCAACACTAGAAGGCAACATCTATAAATGTTATATATTGTTTGTGTTCAATAACTGATCACAGACACCTGAACACTTCGAAAACAAGAAAATGAAAGATGATACTAACGAGTACTACTGAGTGATTTAGGGCAGTGAGTGTGAAGTCAATACCAAAGTCATGGCAAAAAAGAAAAGAATCAGCAAGTTAAACTAATCAAATGAAAATGTACTGTTTTATCTTATGAAACCTCAGTTGGCAAATATGATCACTGCAGATGTCTTAGTGTGTCACTAGAGAGTGATAGAATTATTGGTGCAGTGAGGAATAGTGACTTGTTTATAGTGCTATAAGGTCCCAATTTGTGACAGAAAGAACTGTCAATGACATTATTTTAAAATTGTATTACACTGTATAAAACAGACTGTTCCAAAATACTGTTTAAGGAAAAACAAGTGCTTTAAAAATACACATTTTAGTGATAAGCATTTAGATTATATCTAATGTAAATCTTTTTATATGTGTCCTTAAAAGGGTTGAAATCCTTTTAACGGTCAAATATTACTTCTCAAACAGAATAAATATTTGACAATATGAAGCTGAATGACTGCATTTATTAAAAGCTACACTTCCTCCAAAGCAGCCTTTATAATTGGTGGTTAACCATTGCACGCATTTACATTTCTTTCAAGTAGCGGGCAACTTTGTGGGAATGCATGTTTCTTCTTTACGATCTGTTTCACAGCACAGAAGCCCTCCCCACCCTCTGTGAGTGGGCACTGGACCCCAGGAATGGTAGTCTTACTATGACAAAGAACATGGGTGCATTTTCCTTGCTAGCATTAAGGCCCAGGTTACCATTGTTACGCATGTAACATGGCCCAAGCAACAAGGGAAGGGGCGGAGGCTAAATGTACTTTTTTTTTTTTTCACAACAAGTTTATTGACAAAGATGAGCATATGTAACAAGACGGACCCCCACAATCGGGAAGGCACCATCAGACATTCCGATACAATCAAGAAAATAGAATTGAGTATTCAGTCAATAATCATTGCAGCACAAGGTCATAAGAAACGATCATCTCTGTCTTTATCACTAAATTATCCACTCATCCCCAACTCCCGGATCCCTCCCCTGAATCCCACCCTAACCCTATGCATGTGTGTATGGACGGTGTCGATGAAAATTCTCAAAGTGGTAAGCGTGTGTGTGGGGGGGGGGAACGGGGCCGTCCGGCCACAGGGAGTTAAAGATCTTCCTCTGGTTCCACTGGGGGGTCCAGCAACAGGCCCCTGTAGTCCGCCCATCTCTTCCATACCTAAATGTACTTTTTGATGTCGTTTTTTCACACAAAGCAGCAGAAAGACTGCTTTGGGCATTTAGCCTACAGTAAGGCTGCTGCTGTTATTTTAACTGGTCCAGATTAAGAACTAGCCTCTTGTTTTTAAAGCTTCTCTGGCATTTTATTGTAAATTACTTACTGCTTCTGGCTGCATTTCACTGCATTCTGCATTCCTCCCTGGTTCACCGCGGGTTGCCCGTTTGTGTGGAGGGAGACAGCGGATAAAATCTTCCCTCACTTCCAGCCTGACGTTTGAGATTAGCAGTCTAGCTGTTCTCTTCAAATATTTAAATCCATGGCAAGCGCATCTGCGTCCTCCGTGGCTAGCCGTCGCCAGGAGCCAGAAGCCCTGCATGTTTCATGTTCGATTTAGAAGTCAAGCAGAAATATTCTTACTCAAGTTTGGAACTCCTCGATATTAGACGGAAAGTTTGGCTAAATACACTAACCATTCCTATGACACTCCAGGGGCTTTCCCTGTTATGGAGGGACCCTTCAAGTACAGGTCCTGCCAATTTCAAAGCCTGGAGCTGGAACAGGAGCACATAGGTCCTTTGATATCTGACCCAGGCAAGGGTAAATACAACCCCAATGTAGCTACTCATTCCCTGACTTCACCAGGAAATTATACTGGCAAATCTGCTCAAGGCTGGAATGTCTTTTTGAGCAATGTCAGATGTCTGCCCAAGCATGCTGTTGAAATTTGGGATCTACTTGCCTCCAATAATCCCAATATTGGATTTTTTTTTTTTTTTTTTTTTGACTGAAACCTGGCTTAAACTCAGCTCCACCCGAGCTATTGCAGTGGCCCTCCAGGAGGCATTCCGTATTCAAAGGCCGGATAAACAATCTAAGGTGGGTGGAGGTATAGCCATCATCCATAAAGACACCATCTTGAGCAACGCTGCAACTACAAAAATTTAAATTTTAGTCTTCAGAACTGATTTGCTACCCCATCATAGCTGGAAAGGCAGCCTCGTATATCGGCCCCCGGACCCCTCCTTGATTTCTCACTCCAACTCATGGAATCAATTGACCCTCACATCATCTCTACTAATAATTTCCTGCTATTAGGGAACTTCAATGTACACAGTGAGAGCACTGCCAATCAGGATGCCTCCATGCTCCTGGCAGATTTAGCCACACTAGGACTAGGTACGATCAATGAAGGTTCCTCACATTCAGCAGGACACACTTTAGATCTTATTTTGATCAATTCTCCCAGTATTCTCTGTGAAGCTCCTTATCCACTTACATGGACTGACCACTCGTTAATCGACTTTCAAATCAGGGGTCCCAGGGTAGAAACGCCCCCCCCCCCCTTTGGCCACATACAGCCTTCGTAAACTGGCATAAAATGACACCAGATAATTTTCAGGATACAATCCCAGCACTCTGGAACCTTGAATCAGAAAATGTTGAGGAATGCTTGGCCTGTTATAATTCCACAGTAAAAACAGCCATAGATCAGCGAGCCCCATTGAAACAGTGCCCTTGTTCTGCTAGGCGCCCCCATACAGCATGTTTTTCTTCAAACCTACGGACGGAAAAACATCTTTGTAAAAACCTGGAAAGGCGCTGGCGCCATTCCCCTGATGTACAGGTAAAAGAGAGATATAAGATCGCTCTTGCTCAATACCATAAAAACATAAAAACTACACGCAGAGCCTCTATAGCGCTGCAACTCAACCAGGCTGGGAGTACCCCTAAAGTCTTGAACAAAATTCTTAAATCCTTTACAAACCTGAAGGCCTTTAATAATGAGGCAGCTCCCCCCAAGCACTCTGTGATAAAATAGCTATTCATCTCGCACAGAAAATTGAGCTGATCTACGATACAATCACCACAGTCGGGAACCTTCAGTATGATATTGCACCCTGCTGCCCTCCAGATCTGACTAATGCACACACATTGGAAAACTTCCCTCCTCTCATAGTTGAATACAGTCAAATCAGGCTCCCCTTTGGATATTATTCCAACCAAAACTTCCTTGTTGCTCTTCAAACAGTTATACCCCCCAATTTGCTCTATCCTCAAATTCTCGATGAGAGAGGGCCAACTTCCAGCTGAATGGAAGGCGGCACAAATAATTCCCATCCGTAAGAATATCAAGACTCCCATGGAGGACCTATCTAACAATCGTACAATTTCCCTTTTACCTCTCCTGAGTAAAATATTGGAAAAACATATCAACACACATCTATCTGACCATGTCCAATCCACGGGATGCCTTGACTCATCTCAGTCTGGATTTCAGCCAAGGTACAGCACCGAGTCAGCATTGATTGCTGTTACCGACAACATTAGGCAGTACCTGGACTATTAAACTGGGCCCCTTCCCTTCGAAGACCATGAGACTGACTAAGGGAGTACCTCACGGCTCCTGCCTCAGTCCCACCTTATTCAACATTTACGTTTCTCCATTAGCTGGATTACTTAGAAAGCTGGGCTTCACACCAATTTCGTATGCTGCTGATACTCAGCTACTGCTTCATTTGACAAACACACTCCCAATGCCCAGTCCACCTTCTTGGAAGGCATGATCGCTATCGCTAGCTGGATGAGCAATAATTTCTCCAGCTTAATGCTGGGAAAACCGAGATTATGCTGTTTGGAGACGCACCACTGCTGTGGTCCCCAAAATGGTGGCCATATGATCTAAGCACCACCCCAGTTCCCAAGACTGTAGTCAAAAACCTTGGCATACGCTTGGACCAGAAACTGACAATGAAAGAGCATGTTGCAGCCACCGTAGGCTCTTGCTTCCATGTGCTAATCCTTCTACGGAGGATATTCCTCTTCCTTCCTTTGACCACATGGACAACTCTCATTCAGGCACTGGTGATGAGCCGCTTGGACTACTGTAATGCCCTTCTGATCTCAGCAAATGAGTTCTCGTTGAGTAGACTCCAAGTATTCCAAAACACAGCGGCCCGCCTTGTCTCGAATGCCCCCGCCAGAACAGCCTCTCTCCCTCCTCTACAACAGCTTCACTGGCTCCCAGTACACAAATTAATCAAATTGAAGATATGCTGTACTGTGCATAAAGCACTAAACAGCAAAGGTCCTTTTTATCTTGCAGGAAAATTCAATAAATACCAGCCACCCAGACGCTTACGTTCAGGATCTAAATCTTTACTCCTTGTACCGCGTTTCAAAAATTCAAAAAATCACGCTTGGGTGGGAAAGCTTTCTTTCACCTAGCCCCTTTTATTGGAATCAGCACCCCATTCATCTTCGGCAGTGCCCTGATCACCTTCAATTCAGAAAGCTCCTCAAAACTGCACTGTTCTAAATCCTTTCTCTCTCTCTCTGGCCTACTACAGCTCTTCCATAGCACGGAGATACCCCTTTGGGGGTGATTCAGGGCCGTTCTAAATAAATATCAAATAAATATATCAAAATAGCCTAGAAGTAATAGCCCTGTTTAGTGGGTAGAGCAGACAGCCTGCTTCACGGAGCTGTAGGCTTCACTGGTGCTGCAGTTGCAGGTCATTATTGCTGTTCCAGTGTTTCTTTGATCCTTGAAACAATATTCCAAGGGAAGGGAAAAACTTAGACAGGAGATCCTCACCTTGATTTGGGCATCAATGAGGGAGAGGGACACTGAGAGATGGGAAGGAGAGGGATGATGAGACATGGGAGGGAGAGGAATGGTGTGAGATGGGAGCTCATTTTAACAAACATCAGAGACAACAGCAAGGCAGTACCTATCCTTAGTGAAACCGGTGCAGTGACACTTTTGCCCAGGGGTCCACTGCATCATAATTATGAATGCTTTGCAATACAAAGTGGACATGGGGGCTCATTTTCTTTGCTAGTGTTAGGGCAGATGGCGACCTTAGCACACACAAGGGGGCCAGCATGCTGTAGCTCATTTTCATTCGGAAAGAGGCAAGACGTGTTTTGAGTTTGAAGTGATGGTCATACAAAAGGCGGGGAAGGAGTGAAAAACGAGGTGATCGCCTGCTTCTCAGGGCTACAGCCATCATTAGTGCAGCAGGTGGAGTGCATTGGGGCCCACAGAACCCCAATTACGTGCAGTAGTGTTTTTGGTGAATTCTTTTCTTGTTTATTGCTGTTGCTTTTTATAAGTCCCACATTTAGTGTGGATTCTGAGCTACGGAAACGCAGCCCTGAAATGATCTCATGATCCCTGCCCTCTGTGATCATCCCTACTCCTCCCACTCCCCAAATCCTCGCCATATAGTTTTGGAAGGGGCCCCACTTCAAAACATTTTGCTTAGGGGGGCTCAGAGCAAAAAAGTTTGAAGACCTCTGACTTAAGGTGACCATCAAATGCAGTAGCAAGGTTGATTACTGGTTCAAGACGTTTCAACAACATCACTATTACTCTCAAATCTCTACACTGGCTCCCTTTCAAAGCCAAGATTTAGCTGAAAATAGCCTGGCAGCCAATACCTAAGCACTGCTAGCTCCCTCCTGATAGGTCCTCCAAGATTCAGAAAAAAGAAGACCTATGACCATACTTTCTTAGAGTGGGCCCCATGAATTTGTAACTCTCTTCCTCCAGAAACGTGTGCAAACCCTTCCAACTCAGCCTTCAAGAAGAAGTCAAAATATTCTTATTTAACAGATTCCTTCCATAAGATCTCCATTTTAGGATCTGGCCTGATCGAACAGACACCAGAGACTCAGGAAGGGTCAGATAGCGGAAGCTCTTGCGCTATATACATACTGCTATAGCAAAGCGTGCTGTCGCCTCCTCACCCAGGGTGGTATGGGGTAGTGTACAGTTAGTTTTTCCTTCGATTATACCTTACAGGTTGTTATTTGTGTTATTACGAGATGAGGGTTTCTTTCTGTGCATTGCTTTGATGCCCATGAGTCTTGTTTCGGCTTTAGAAAACTCTCGAAATATATCACAATAAATTAATAGGATGCATGAATTAGTATTAAGGGCAGTAGCACAAAATGCATGCCTCTTATAAAGTAAATGATCTCTAAAAGCAAATACAATTCCTGCGTTCACTGTGCTCTTTCATTTGCAACAGAAATGAATGATGGGAAGTATCATCCTACTAGATGTACAGAACACAGGCAAAAGGCCTCCTTTTTCGTTGTGAAGATATGATTCCTACATATCTAAACGTTCTTGATCTAACTCTACTTGGTAAAGTCTGTCAAGTTGACAGGTTGGACTTGGTTTCAAATTAGGGGTGGGCGATAAACTGCGCTCCACCAGAATTGATTGCAGAGTTTGGCCCACTCCGCGTTGCGCTTGGAATGTGGAGTTTCAGCAAAACTCCTACATTCACTGCTTGGTGGAGTTGTTTCTTACATACGGCTTGCCAATGTTAAGTTTGCGAGCACGAGTGAAAAATCGCATCCCGAGTGTGATTTTTAGATGGCAGTATGCCTCCTGGTGAGATTTCACAACGCGGGCGGTCACGGCATGTCGCATCCATTCGCCTTGAGAAAGTTGCAGCTTGAGTAGAAAATCTACTTAAGCAGCAGAAAGAAGCAGCACCTTCATGGTGCCGTTTGTGCTGCTTTTACAGCGCGGAACAAGCTCCCGGTGCTAAAAATCAGCGTGATGTATCGAATTTCGTCCACTCAGTGGAATCTCGCAGAGTTTTTATGTAACTCCACAGCATTCCGTGGAGTGAAATACCCCAAGTTCCACCTACCCCTATTCAAAATGCCATAATGGACTGACATCTTGGGTTCGCATTTTGCTTTGAAATAAACTAGCAGAAAATGACAAAGTTGTCTTGAAATTGCTGAAGTAAATTTCCTCATTTTCAAAATCAAAACGTGTTTAATTGGAAAGTGCAAACATTAAGGCAAGTAATGGGCACATAATAAATGCCAATGTGTAGTGGGTAATCATATTTAATCATTGTAAACACATAAGTGGAATAACACAATGTTTTGATTTAAGTTACCTTAACTATCGTTGCCATAATAACAGAAATGTATACATTAGCATTGAAGAGCCTGTTTTTCAAGTTCAACTGTTGTTTTGCCAAAGATGTTTTTTATTTTACTGCAGATGCTGCAACTTTCCAGAAGCTGTCTTTTAGTTAGTGCATTTGTTATGTATTAGATAACTGATAGTGAAGTTCTCACCTCTCAAGAGAGGCGTGACAGGAGGCATGACTCATGGGAAGATCTATCTGAACTGCAAGATTTGGACAAAGTATCCTTTCAAGGACTTATTTCTATGGGCTGTTGTGAAAACATGAGAAACTATGTAGTGTACCTGCTCCCAGGGTTTAGAGAAATCCACTGGACGTCAACAACGGGGAAATTTAACATGTATTTAATTGTATGTTTTTGTAAATTTATATTAGCGTGTATTCCTAGAGTAGGTCATCGCATTCAGGAGATCCTTCCCTGGGGTTATTGAGACAACAAATCTCTTCATGAGAGACTTTCCTATGAGCCCTACTTCTTTGCAAAAAATGTCTGCTGATTTAAGCCTTTTCGACGACTCCTTGACAACGAAGGACCTGATCCACGACTCCTTAACAACGACCTGAACCTGAAGTACGAGTCCTTTAACCACTTATGCATTTACAACTACCAAGTCTTAACAAGGACCCATAATATTATCACGTTTAAAATTACCTCATAAGGCCAGTAGATGGCACTCTTGAATTGTATATGACAGATGTATTACTATTGATAAAATGGTGGTTGGCCGTATTTTATATGGTTTTGTAGAGTGTTTTTTTTCAAACAAAATAAGTTTAGAAAAATGTTTTCTAAAATAGTGTTTATTATGCGAAAACGTGTTTGAATTTCGTTGTAAATGCATTAAAGGTAAAGGCATACTCGTAGTAAAAATAAATTCCATTAGAATGTAAGTATTTTGTTAAGTATTAAAGGTAAGTATTACATGTAATATATATATATATATCGGGTTGCAAGTGTATTTTTAAGGGTTTAGGGTGAGTATGGGTTTTTGGGTGGCAAGGGTATTTTTAGGGTGGGTGTGGGTTTTTGGGTAGCAAGGGTAATTTTAGGGTTTAGGGTGGGAATGGGTTTTTGGGTGGCAAGGGTATTTTTAGGTTTTAGGGCGGGTATGGCTTTTGCGTGGCAAGGGTAAATTTAGGATTTAGGGTGGGTATGGGTTTATGGGTGGCAAGGGTATTTTTTCAGTTTTGTGTGGTCATGGGTTTTTGGTTGGCTAGAGTAATTTTAGCGTTTAGGGTGGGTATGGGATTTTGGGTGGCAGGGTATTTTTAGGGTGGGTATGGGTTTTGGGTAGCAAGGGTAATTTTAGGATTTAGGGTGGGCATGTGTTTTTGGGTAGCAGGGGTATTTTTTATATTTTGGGTGGGCGTGGGTTTTTGGGTGGCAAGGGTAATTTTAGGGTGGGTATGGTTTTTTGGGCGGCAAGTGTATTTTTAGGGTTAAGGGTGGGTATGGGTATTTGGGTGGCAAGGGTAATTTTAGGATTTAGGGCGAGTATGGTTTTAGGGTGGCAAGGGTAATTTTAGGATAGGGTAGGTATGGGTTTTTGGGATGGCAGGGGTAATTTTAGGGTTGGTATGGTTTTGGGGTGGCAAAGGTAAATTTAGGATTGGGGCGGGTATGGGTTTTTGGGATTGCAAGGGTATTTTTAGGGTTTAGGGTAGGTATGGGTTTTTGGGTGGAAAGGGATTTTTTTAGATTTTAGGGTGGGTGTGGGTTTTTGGGTGGCAAGGGTAATTTTAAGTTTCTAACTATGCCTACAGAGGTAGGAAATTTAAAGAAAGAAGAAAAAACACACAGAAAGAAGCAAATAAAATGCAGAAAGAAGCAACAGAAGTCAACAAAGACGAAGTAAAGTGTAGGAAGAAGCAAGACATGTGCAGAAAGAACCAACAGAGGAGCAGAAAGAGGCCTTGTTCCAAAATGATCCTGTGCCCACAACTTTTTCAGACGGCTACCTACTGGTGGTAACTGACTCTGACTAACCAGGCCTAGAGCCAGTGCTATGCTAAAAGACACTCAGAATACAGTGAAAACACCTACATACATTAGGGAATACTATGCATTGTGGTACCCTGTGATTAACATGACATCCTCTGTAAGGCCCTAGTGCATAATGGGGCAGGGGGGTTAAAACTAGCTCTTAAAACGCGCTACGGGCGCGTTTGCACAGTGGTGAAGGGAGGGGAGGCCTGAGGTGACATGTGTGCAAACACGCCCTATGGCCGTTTTAAGTTGGGAGATTATGTCCCCTTGAATCCTGACGGTCCATGGGGTCCAACAAGCCAACTAGGTACCGCCAATACGCGCCACAGAGCTGCATTGCAAAGAGGTGTAAAAAGGGGCGTGGCCTGGCCCACCTCTCCGTAATGCAGCTCTGTGGCACTTATTAGAGGTACCTGCTGGGGTTTTTGGCCCCCAGGGACCCTCAGAATTGAAAAGGAATTAATTCCCCAACTTAAAACGTGTTGATTACAAACGCATACTATTGGTTTCATTCACAGATGGGTCCCCTGAAGAAGGGCACATAGTTGCCCGAAATGCATCGGGAATATTCTATGTTTGAATAACAATCTTTTGTTTGGAAAACAATCAATCTGAGATCACTTATCAGATTTGAGAGAAAGAAAAATCAAGTAAATACAAGCAATAAAATTCATTTACTAAACTTTGTTTAGATTGATGCAGTCATTGACCTTTAACATTGCATGCTTCTATAGGCCAGATGGCTGTATACAGAGGGACATCCCCTAACTAGGAGATGCATCACTGATGACATCTCAAATGACATCACTGATGAAATCATCCAGTGAATGTGGTTTGGTTCGATATTATATTTAAATAAGCATTATATATATATATATATATATATATATATATATATAAGTAGCAATCTGCCTTCAAGAGTGAGTGGATGTATAAGTGTCTGAATTGAGGATTTAGTAGCAATGTGATTGTCTAAGTAACAAATTTAAAGTGTCTCACTAAATATATGGGATGGTGATTAAACTGTGTGAATACCTGTATCGCTCTATCTCTTGTTGTGTAAACTACTACATAAGTTGGTTACTAGCTATGTGAAAGTCTATATTAGTTATTAATTAGTTAAGTGAGTATTTTTTATGGGATAGTGAATGAATGTGTGTGGTTGGGTATGACTCTCCAAAGATGTGTAAATAGATCATTTAGTAGGTATTTGAGGTTAAGAGTGTATGTGGGAACAGTTGTTTGAGTGAGTGAATCTCTTTATGGGTGTAGTGATGAGTAAATGTATTTTTGAATGATATATGTCCAACAAACTAGAAATATAAAAGGCAGTGTATGTGACAGTTGTTGTATATAAATAAGTGTACCTAAGACCCAGTGATTGTATGAGTGACTATGGATAACTGTATACTTGTAATAGTGAATTTATAACACACTAAGTATTACTTAGTATCTATATGAATAAATTAAGTGGTTGTGTAAGTGTATAGCTTATTACATTTTAGTATGATCAATTGTTTGCATAAGTGAGTAGAATATCTGCATAAGTGAATAGGATGTGTGCTGGTGTGTAATGTTGATGTAGATATATAAGTATATTTAATAGTGTTCTATTGATCTTTGTTAGCGTGTATGAGTGAATCTATATGTAAGTGTTTAGATGTGTGTGTAGATTTAGGAATCACTGAGTGAGTTTTTAGAAACTTGTATTGGTGTCAATGGTTTCAAATATGGTACTCCATATTTTATAATGAGTGTTGAAAGGTTATACAACCCAATGATAAGATGTATTAGATTGTCACGTGGATGATGTAATCAGGGATTTCATCAGTGATGTCACTTGAGATGTCATCAGTGATGTCATCAGTGATGTCACTGACCATGTCTTGAATGATGTAATACGTGACATCATCAGCAGTGGATTGAGGGCACGCAAGTTATAGTTAGTACAACTAACTATAACAGCGGAATTTCAATGGTTTTGTACTAGTGAAATGTCCAAGTAACTATAACACCCCTAAAACCTATGGTTTTTTCAGTGAATTTCTAAGGTGTTTTAAATGCTAATTCCCAGCTATAACATGTCTGAAACCTATGGTTTTTCAGTGAATTTCAAGGGTTTTGTAAATGACAATTTTTAAATGTATTAATTCTTATATTTATTTTTTTATACTGATTTACCAAACTTTTAAACTATTTATTTTTAGATATTTTATTTTTTAAATTACATTATAATTACATTATACATTACATTACAAAATATACTTTCTCAGAATTAATTACTTTAGTTTAAATACTTTGCAAATAGGCAATATAGTTTTAAGTACAGTAGTTACAGTTGTTGCAATGGACAACACAATTTCAAACACAATGCAACATTGAGCCGAATGGGAATTTTTAGGTAAATGCAATTAGTTACTTTATGGATTACTTTTGTAGCCACAGGACTGGATCCTAGATTCAGTCCTGGGACATCTCCTATAAACAGTTGAGTAAAAGCGTTTTGGTTACAGTAGTAATTTTTAAGGAATATTATTGTATTTTAAAAGTTGACACTTCGAAAGTTTTTCACATAGAATCCCCAATTTATCCTATGGGAGGAAATTTACTTAGCAAGTAAGTAGTGTTATCGTTACTGGATTCTGGATCAAGTACTGGTGCATCTCTTGTAAACAGTTGAAAGAATGTGTTTAAGTCATACAGGCGATTTTTCAGGAATATTTGTAGTTTGTGAAAATAGATACTTAGAAACTTTTCTGGTGAAAACCAGACAATGGATTCCTATGGAAGGAAATACAAGTTACTGGTAAGTATGGTTATAATTACTTTTCAGGATCAGTACTGGGCTCAAAGATGCAGCACTGAAGTCTTTCCTAATAACAGGTGAGTAAATTGGAATTCGTTGTTCGGCTGATTTTAGGTGAATATTTTAAAGTTAAAAAACTCCACACTTAAAAGAATTTCCAAGTGAAACTAGTCAATGTTAGCCTATGGAAGGAAATTTAAGTACTAGTAGGTATGGTTAGAATTACGGTTCAGGATCAGTACTAGGCTCAAACATGCTTCACTGAGGTCTCTCCTGATAACAGGTGAGTAAATCGGAATTTATAGTTCATCCAGTAAGCTTGATAAACTCTTTGTTACTCTTCACGCATGCCACATTACTTCACTGTATGGTGCACAGAAACAGCGCAGGCGCGTGTAAGGAGAGCAGAAACAGATAGGGGAACAGCAACAGACAGACAGAGCCTATCTATATCAGCTCCATCGTGACGTAGGAGGGTACACAGATAGATAGGGGTCTACAGATAGATAGAACAGGTGGGCACACGATATCCGAACCCCATCTTTGTGTGCACCCTCTAGGCATTGCCTTCACTTTGCGCATGCGTGTCTGTGGTAGCACATGCGTGTTAATGTTGCGCATGCACACAATAAGCTCCGCCATCTACCCGTGTACCCCTAACGTATTTCATTGCATTTGCACATGCTCAATTACAACATGCCCAATCACAGCTCTCACACCCAGTGACATCATGCTCAAATAATCATCATTCTGCAAAGCATTTATAACCTTCCAACCTTCTTGAACTTTCCCTATTCCGCAGTCACAGCCCTGCCGATACTGTTTACTCCTTGCATCGCTTGGCTGGACTAGAACTTTTCCTATTCAGCAGTCACAGCCATTGATAGTGTTCGTATCCACTTCTTCGTAGGTGACCACTTTTTTTAAGGGTAATTAAGTTAATTAATCTGGCCGATCTTTAAGGACTGCGTTAATGCAAGTTTCTGTTTGATTTGGCAATGCTGTTTTTAAACACGCTTTCCTGCTTTTTATATTGTTAAACTTGACTTCCTAACCTTTGTTACTGTGCAAATCCTGCTGCATTTCATTAATTTGCCAAGCGCCACCTGGTCGTTCCCGCAGCAGTGTGCCACGTGCTGCTTAAGTTAATGCGATGTCATTTTTCTAGTGTAAGTAGTGCGTCACGTGCCCCATACATTGCAAAAGTAATATTTTCGACAATACTGTATTTTAGCACGGTTTCCAGCTCTCGTATGTCAAATAGCTTGCCTTGGTAGCCACTGTTTCTGGGCAAATCACTTAATCCTACCGCCTTTCATCATTTAAGTAGTGCGCCGCGTGCTGCTTCCTCAACATGCACTGGAAATGTAATTGATTGGCTAATGTGTGCTGTTTAAGTACATGCGATGTCGTTTTCTCGTGAAAGTAGTGCGTCATGTGCCCCATGCATTGCAAAAGTAATGTTTTCGGTAATTCTGTATTTTAGCACCGTTTCCAGTTTTTGTAAGTCGAATAACTTGCCTTGGGAGCCGATGTTCCTGGGCAAATCACTTAATGCTGCCCCCTTTCATTATTTAAGTAGTGCGCCACGTGCTGCTTCCTCCCCATGCACTGCAAATGTTATCGATTGGCTAATGTTGTATTTTAGCACGCTCATGTTTTTTAATCACGTTAAACTTTGTTTGCTGTCCTTTGTTCTGTGCAAATCACTTAATCCTGACGCGTTCTTTAATTTGCCAAGCGCCACGTGGCCGTTCTTGAAGCAGTGTTTAAAGTTTGTGAGCAGAGTGAGGGGTCAGTGGTGGGGGGGCAGTCATTATATTATTTGTGTATATACTCACATATTTAGTGATTATTGCATTGTAATGTACTGTGAGCATGTGATGATATTCTCTTAACCTTGTTTTTATCTTGATTCTCATTTTAAATAGAAATGGATGCCACTAAGTACCAAGAGCTTTTTGATTATGTGACACATAATGTGTATCCTGAAGGTTTCACTACAGTCCAGAAGCATGGATTGCGTAGACTGTCTAACTCATGTTTTTTCATTGCAATGTTTTACGGCTGGTTGAGAAAAGGCATGGTCTCATGTTATGTAATTCTTTTTGACATGCAAGGTTATTGTAACATTTTTCTTTTTTCTTCCTTCAATTGATGGTAGCTTGTTCTACACTGCTAAAGAAAAGAACACTAAACTTGTCATTGGTGCTGAAGCAGCCAAAAAAGTTTTTTCTGAATTCCATTCGTCTCTTATTGATGGGCATTCTGGTACCAACAAAACGAAAAAAAGCATTTCCACCCGATTTTATTGGCCAAATATGTCAATTGAAATTAAACAATGGGTTAGTTATACTTTTTCTTGCTTCTATAAATATTTCTCCTAAATGTAAATCTCCATTGTGACAGTGTTATAGGCCTTTGTTTCTAAAACCCATATATTTCTCATTTAAATGCTTGTTACATGTTCTCCGCCTGCACTTGAGATACAAAGTAAAAATGTTGTTTTGAATTTTTTTTATTTGAACACATGTTTTTTCAATTTTCCTTGATGTTTATTTCTCAATTTCTAGATCAAAGAGTGTGATGTTTGCCAGAAGGAACAACCAGCCCTCCAGATTTGCTCAAAATTAAAACCAATCAAACTGTTTTAAATTTGTTACATTTTGCTTCATTAACTTTCCACTCATTTGATACATTTCTACTAAATTAAGTAAACATGTGTGACACTTGAACAACATGTTCCGTTCTTACTGTAAGGTTTGTGGTAGGTTGTTTGAGTACTTTGTTTTTGTTTAATAAATGGTAAATTTTCTAAACTTTCCAAAATTATTTAGCAGGAAGCATGAGCAGTGCTAATTCTCCAGCATCTGTTCCATCTCCAGGACCGTCTTCCCTCTCCAGGACCTCTTCTCTCTCCAGCACCTCTCCCATCTACAGCATGTCCTCAATCTCCGGCAACTCTTCCATCTAAATTCATGAAAAAAGTTTTGGATGTATGAAAGAAACCAGTGCAATGATGCTTGGAAGCAATAGTGTCGCGCTTCAAGTTATATGCTAGTTCTTTTAGTTCACTAAAAACAGACCAATGGATAGCTGATGAGGTTAGTTTCTACAACATCTGAATTGTGTTTAGTATGGCTAATGGCGTAGGATGTGCAAGGTGGATCCTCTGTTGATGCTCATGTATTTTCATATATTTTTACAGATAATCGATGCCTACCTAACAAAAATATGTATGTCAAGACCAAATGTACGTATCTTTTCATCAATAACACAGTTACCTAGCCATAAATAATAATTCTTCATCAATGTGTGTACTGAAAACCTTTTATTTTAACCTTAGTGCTTAGCAATCTCAGCAAGTGTCGTCCTGTATATTCCTGGACAAATATCATTCTTCTGCTTTCCGAATAAATAATCATATCTCTTATTTGACTTTTCACTGTTACTGTTGCAAAGGAATATTCAGTGTTACTGATTCTTTGAATTAATGTTAGAATAGTTGTAAATAGGAAAGAGGGCTTTTAGGGATGACAATTGTGAACACCTACCAAATGCGTGCATAGTGCCCGTCGAAAGTATATTGGTATTCGCATATGATTTTCGCTGATCACTAGTATGGTCCTAACGCGGTTGGTTTGAAACCTCTGATGATTGCTTTTCAACCCCAATCCTATAGAGAACAATTATTTTTATGTACATTAAAATTAAGCTTGGACATTTGTACAACAGACATTTTTAACTCTGTTTTCAGTTTGCAGAATGTTACATAAGTCAGCAGCCAGTTACCGAGATTTTAATAAATGAAAGATTTCTGGAGAAGTATAGAATGAAAATTGCAATGGACCTAATGGAGTCATCAGGTTTGACTTTAACATTTCATTAAAGAAAATGTATAATACCCTAGTGGTGTCATAAACTTTGGATTACTTGGTAATTTGTTTTGTCTTTGGAATTTTTTTACAAAAAGGCACAGCTTAAATTTTGAACATAGTATAGTAAGATATTTCCATTATGTTTGTGAATTTAAAATTATATTTGTTGTCCTGCCATTACAAATTGTTTGGAACTGCTGTGATTGTCCTATGTACTCGATCGGTAAACCCCTGGAAACAGGTACAAAATATTGCACATTAAGTTTACAGTCTTTACCATTGCTGTTAAGATGCGCTAAGGTACATCTTTTTTACATTTAGAGTCTGTTGAAACTTTCTGTGCTGTATGCAACCAAAAAGATTCACACATTTTTACGTATAACGTTAAGATAAATACCGTCAATATGACTAGCTGACGAAGTTAGAAATAACGGATATAAGTACTTGAGGGGTTTTTGGTGGCAGATAATCTCGAATTTACACTTGTGCGGATGGGTCGGATGCAGGGTGGATCTCAGTATAACTAATGGAATTGCAAGGGTCTTTTCTGAGTTGCATCCGCCATGTTGGTTCACTAGTTATGCACCCTTCCTAGTAATGGACTCATTACCACTTTGCCACTGACTGGAGACAGTGCACTATGTTTAGCATGTAAATAAATTTAAGTTAGCAAAACAAAAAAATATTGTCCTGTATACAATCCGAACAGAATGACAAATCAATTTTAATTTTCTTCCCAACAGGCACTATGTCAAGAATGCTGCCAATGGGTCCACATTGAATGCATAGAAACAAATGCAACATCCTGGTTACCTTATTAAGGTTAAAAATGTACCAAATGTATGTATTAATGAAAGTTTCTTTCCTTGGTGAAGATGTGTTCACATGCCAGCTGTAGATTTACATGCTCTGTACACTCCTGCCATCTAGTGTGGGTGTCCGAATTATCATAAGTAGTATTTCTTTGAAGAAGTCTTTCAAGTTGGGAGTAAGATCACTCCTCTTTTTTTAATTGCTGTGCTTGGGCATCGACTACATTGTTACATTCTATTTACACATGAAGTTTGACCCTGTCACCAGGTAGGTCGCCCCCTCAGCCGCCACACGGTCCCCCTGTGCGGCTGTCTCGCCGCCCGCTGTGTACTCGCCTGCGACCATTGCAGTCCTTTTCCTCTGCCTCGGACTGAATTTCCTTTTTTGTGCCTTTGTTTCTGCCTTTCCTTTTTGTCACCATCTACTGTTGGCCTTATTTTCTGCCTTATTGTCTGCTACTTTTTTGTGCCTTTCCTTTTGTCACCATCTACTGTTGGCCTTATTTCTGCTACTTCGCTCCAGTGCCATGCGCCCTCCCCCCCTGCCCCACACCCGCTCCCCTCCCTCGAGATTCCCACCGCTGCCTCCCTGCGGCCCGCCCCCCTGGTGCCCCATTCGCCACCCCGCTACCGCCTACCAGATGCTGTTCCCTCCCATAGCCCTTCTTATAGAGGCTGCGTGGTGATAAAGGGAGCGACCTTTGACCCTGTCACCAGGTAGGTTGCCCCCTCAGCCGCCACACGGTCCCCCCTGTGCCGCTGTCCCGCTGCCTGCTGTGTCCTCCCTCGCCTGTGACCGTTGCAGTCCTTTTCCTCTGCCTCGGACTGAATTTCCTTTTTTGTGCCTTTGTTTGTGCCTTTCCTTTTGTCACCATCTACTGTTGGCCTTATTTCTGCTACTTCGCCCCAGTGCCCTGCGGCCTCCCCCCCTACCCCCCAACTGCTCCCCTCCCTCGCGATTCCCGCCACTGCCTCCCTGCGGCCCGCCCCCCTGGTGCCCCATTCGCCGCCCCGCACCCGCCTGCCAGCTGCTCCTCCCTCCCATAGCCCTTCTTCTGGAGGCCGCGGAGCAGCCGCACGCCGCTGGCGTGCCAAAGGCAAACCCGTCTGCGCCCGTCCATGCCTGGACCACGCCAGAACCCCTGGCCCCCGCCGAAACCAAGAAACCCGACTGAGATACGACACCACCACCCTCCACGCACTCAACACCGACCGACCATCTGCCTGCTACCAAGCCACTCCGAAGCGTACCCACTGACCCTTCTCCTGCCAATCCTGCAAATTCACCTGCGTCCGAACCTACACCCCACCACCCAAACCAGGCAAAACAACAACCACCTCAAGTGCATACTACTCAACACCCGCTCCGTCCATAAGCACGCCGTCAAACTCTGGGAACTCCTCGATAAAACAGCACCAGACGTCGCCTTCCTCACAGAAACCTGGTTGAACGCCTCCTCAGCCCCCAACATCGCCATAGCCATCCCGGACTGCTAAAAGATCACCTGAAAGGACCGGGTCAACCAAACCGGAGAAGGAATCGCCATCATCTACAGGAACACCATCGACGTCACAACCAACTCCGAAGATGCCCTCACCACCGCCGAACAACTACACTTCCAGATCCACACCGACCCCAAGACCACCCTCAGAGGAACCCTCGTCTACAGACCCCTGGGCCCACGTACACAATTCAGTGAAGCCATTGCCGACTTAATCAGCCCACATGCCCTCGCCTCATTAGACTACATCCTCCTAGGAGACCTGAACTTCCACCTGGAGAACAACAATGACAA
The DNA here is from genome assembly GCF_964261635.1 of Lissotriton helveticus. NCBI lineage: Eukaryota > Metazoa > Chordata > Amphibia > Caudata > Salamandridae > Lissotriton > Lissotriton helveticus. Next base: position 1,179,357,268 of record NC_136059.1, read on the forward strand.
CACCACCACCACCCTGCTCGACAACCTCGGACTCAAGCAACTGGTGAACACCCCCACCCACTACGCCAGTCACACGCTCGACCCCATCTTTTCTGCCAGCAGGCACGTTGCCTTCAGCCACTCCACCGGACTACACTGGACCGACCACAGCTGCATCCACTTCACCTTTAAGAAGACCACATCCCACCACCGCCCGCAACAGATCCCGCGTGGATGCAGGAGCAAAGTCACCGCAGACCAGCTAACCACTTCACTGAGCCAGAACCCACCAATCACCACCACTGACACCTACGACGCAGCCCACAACCTCACACAGTGGATCGCCAACTGCGCCGACACCCTTGCACCACTGAAGAACCCTCCAGGCAAGCTCGGCAACAGGAAAACATCATGGTTCACCGACGACCTCAAAGAATCAAAGAAATCCTGCCGAACCCTCGAGAAAACCTGGTGCCATGAACCAGAAAACATGACAGCCCTCAAGAACGCCACCCGCAAACGCCACCAGCTGATCCACACCACCAAAAAGAACGGCTGGACAACAACACACACAACAGCAAGGAACTCTTCAGCATCGTAAAAGAGCTCTCCAATCCCAACGCCAACAGCAACAATATCACACCGTCGCAAGACCTCTGCAACTCCCTCGCCACGTTCTTTCACCGCAAGATCGCCGATATCCACAACAGCTTCGGCGTCCAGACTCTGCCCCCAGCCACCAAACCAACGCCCCCTACAACCACCCTCTGCGCTTGGACTCCCATCAGCACCGAAGACACCGCCCACGCTATGAACACCATCCACTCCGGCTCTCCTTCCGACCCATGCCCTCACCACATCTTCAACAAAGCCGACACCATCATCGCTCGCCACCTACGGAACATCATAAACAACTCCCTCGCGTCCGCCACCTTCCCAGAGAGCTGGAAGCACGCAGAGATCAACGCCCTACTGAAGAAACCCACAGAGGACCCTAAAGACCTTAAAAACTTCCGCCCCATCTCTCTTCTTCCCTTCCCGGCAAAAGTAATCGAGAAGATCGTCAACAAACAGGTGACCGCATTCCTCGAGTCCAATGGATCCCTCGACCCATCCCAGTCCAGATTTCGAGCCAACCACAGCACCGAGACCACCCTCATTGCAGCCACCGACGACATCAGGACCCTACTCGACAACGGGGAAACTACCGCCCTCATCCTCCTAGACCTCTCAGCCGCCTTCGATACAGTCTGCAATCGCACCCTAATAACCCGCCTCCACAACACCGGGATACAAGGTAAAGCCCTGGACTGCATCACCTCGTTCCTCTCCGACAGAACCCAGAGAGTCCGCCACCCTCCCTTCCGCTCCGCGGCCACCGAGATCATCTGCGGCGTACCCCAAGGCTCATCGCTTAGCCCAACCCTCTTTAATATCTAAACGAGCCACCATCGCACGCAAACACAACCTCAACATCATCTCATATGCAGACGACACCCAACTGATACTCTCCCTCACCAAAGACCCAGCCACCGCCAAACCCAACCTCCAGGAAGGAATGAAAAACGTCGCTGAATGGATGAAACTCAGCCGTCTGAAACTGAACTCAGACAAGACGGAGGTCCTCACACTCGGACCACCCCCATCTGCCTGGAACGACTCCTGGTGGCCCACAGAACTGGGCTCCCCACTGACACCCACTGATCACACACGCAACCTGGGATTCATCCTGGACTCCTCTCTCACGATGACCAAGCAAGTCAACGCCATCTCATCTTCATGCTTCAACACCCTGCACATGCTCCGTAAGATCATCTGGTGTATCCCTACCGGTACTAGAAAGACGGTCACCCAGGCCCTTGTCTCCAGCCGACTGGACTACGGGAACGCCCTATACGCAGGAACCACAGCCAAACAGAGAAGACTCCAACGCATACAGAACGCATCCGCACGACTCATTCTCGACATCCACAGCCACATATCAGCCCACCTGAGAGACCTGCACTGGCTCCCCGTCAACAAAAGGATCACATTCAGGCTCCTCACCCATGCACACAAAGCGCTCCACGACATAGGTCCCGAATACCTCAACAACCGCCTCACGTTCTACACTCCAGCATGCAAACTCCGCTCCCTCAGCCTCGCCCTCGCCACCGTCCCACGGATCCGCAGAACCACCGCCGGAGGAAGATCATTCTCCTACCTGGCGGCCAAGACGTGGAACTCCCTCCCGCCCACCTGCGACTGACCCAGGACCACCTCACATTCAAGAAACCCCTCAAGACCTGGCTCTTCGAGCAGTAGCGGCACTCCCTCCCCCCCTTCCCCAGCGCCTTGAGACCCTCATGGGTGAGTAGCGCGCTCTACAAATGTATTGATTGATTGATTTATTGATAATGGAGTAAGTAAGTAAGTGTAATATAGAGTTGTCAATGCGTATGTAAAATAAATATTAACAATAAACAACCACAGGTGTTGGTGGGTAGGCAGGAGGGCACATGTGAATCAACATTTAACATTCCAAGAATAGATGCTGACACTGATAATGCCCTAGATATTGACCCTGTTTGCAGAATCTGACATAACTCAACAGCCAGTCCCTTCAGCTGTCACGCCTTGCAGAAGCCATTTAGAGGTGGGCCATACTTCCTCTAACCTTCATACTTAATTTGCTGTTTGAAATCAAGCAAGTATTTGGCTAAGGTTTTGAAACCTAAATTTAATTCTTTCACCTCTTTTAAGGGCAACAACCAATACCGCTTATCTATACGTTATTCTGCAATGGTAGTGTAAGAAGTAGAGGTAATTACACTCACTAAGGTAGACATCAGATAGCAGAATCTAAGACAACAAAACAACAAAAAGAAAAAAAAGTTATTTTGAAAACTAACTACTCTGGTTAAAGAAAGATCTAAACTAGTATGCTAGTGTGTGAAAGTTGAGATGAATGTATGTGTAGTACATAATTGACAGTAAAAATACATTTCTAATGTATGGTGAATGCATAAGTGCTGAATTATAAGGAAGTGCTGCATACATACATACAGGAGAGGGACCGCCACCCCCCGGGGCTTCTTCAAAATGGGTGGGAGACCGCCACCCCCTGGGGTTTTAAGTTATCAATTGCGGGGGCTCACGGGACCCCCCCAACAGCCTCGGGGATCACCACCCCTGGGGATTCTTCTAAATGGGTGAGGGGGCTCTCAGGCCCCCCAGCACCGGGGACCGCCACCCCTCAGAGCTTCAAAATGTTAACGGCTGGGGGGGCTTTGAGGCCTCCCCAGCCCTGGGGACCACCACTTCCCGGGGCTCAATTTTAATGTATGCGGGGGGGCTCACGGGCCCCCCCTGCAACTCCGGGGACCGCCACCCCCCCGGGGCTTCAAACAAATGGGTGGGAGGCTCTCAGGCCCCCCCCAGCTCTGGGGACAGCCACCCCCTGGGGCTTAGGACAATTGGGTGGGAGGGCTCTGAGGCACAGTTTACCTTTTTTACCTGACAAGTACTGACCTGTCCATAACACACACTGTCACATTCATTTAGTCATTACCAAGTCCTGGTTTGTTTAAGTTACAAGTGACATTTCAGGACGAGTAAATGCCAGAGACAAAGTTGTGTCTCATTACAGTCTCATACATAAATATATACATACATACATACATACATACAGTAGAGGATACTTTAATTCTTCTTCCTAGTACATTTAAAACGATCTAACATTAAAAAAAGGCAGCACAGTTTACATTTCCTCTTTACCTCACAAGTACTGACCTGCCCATAACACACACTTTCACATTCATTCAGAAATTACCAAGTCCTGGTTTGTTTAAGTTACAAATGACATTTCAGGACGAGTAAATGCCAGAAACAAAGTTGTGTCTCATTACAGTCTCATACATAAATACATACATACATACATGAGAGGATACTTTAATTCTTCTTCCTAGTACATTTAAAAAAATCTAACATTATTAAAAAATCCAGCACAGTTTATATTTCCTTTTTATCGCACAAGTACTGACCTGTCCATAACACACACTGTCACATTCATTTAGTCAATACCAAGTCCTGGTTTGTTTAAGTTACAAATGATATTTCAGGACGAGTAAATGCCAGAAACAAAGTTGTGTCTCATTACAGTCTCATACATAAATACATACATACATACAGGAGAGCATACTTTAATTCTTCTTCCTAGTACATTTAAAACGATCGAACATTATTAAAAAAAGCAGCACAGTTTACATTTCCTTTTTACCTTTTATAGCTCACAAGTACTGACCAGTCCATAACACACACTGTCACATTTATTCACTCATTACCAAGTCCTGCTTTGTTTAACTTACAAATGACATTACATACATACATACATACATACATACATACATACATACATACATACGAGAGGATACTTTAATTATTCTTCCTAGTACATTTAAAACGATCTAAACAGCTTGTGGCGACCAGTTCATCCCATGGTTGGGACATCTGTGTAATGAACTGGAACTGGGGATATACTTTCTTCAACCCCATAGGAAATCCTTAACCTGCAACTGGGAAAAAGTTTGTTGGGCGATTTCCTATATGCAGTAATAGCCGACAAATGAACTCTGATTGAAACTTATTTAAGACCTGCCCTAGCTAAATTAAGGAGGTAAGGAAGAATCACTTCCTCCTGCTCCTTCTGTAGGGTCAAAATAATTTGCAACACACCATAGGTAGAATCTCTTCCACTTAAACGCGTATGACGCTCTTGTGAAAGGCCTCTTAGCCTCTTTCAGAATATGCATGCAGTCCTGCTGCATATTTAAGTGTTTATATTGTAGAACCTCAAGAGCCATGCTGCCAAGTTCAGTGAGGGAAGGCTGGGATGGAGAATCTTCCCGCCCATCGTGGTCACTAGGTCCGCCCTGGAAGGTAGTCTCCTGTGGGGGAGTACCGACAACTGCAGAAGGTCCGGGTACCACCACTGATATGGCCAGTCTGGAGCTATCAGAATCATCTTCATGTTGTATCTGATGAGCTTGGACACCACCTTCGGAATAAAATAATACATGGTGGTCGTGTTGTCTGGATCCAGATTGAGTCGGATGTGATCGACAGACAAAAAGCTTTCAGAGCAAGATGGACTGCCCGCAACTCCAACATGTTTATGTGGTAGGACTGCTCTTTTGCAGACCACCGGCCCTGCATTTGAAGGCACCCCTTGTGCGCTCTCCATCCTTGTAGGGATGCATCCATTATCAACAATTACACTGGGACTGGTTGATGGAAAGGGACTCCTACTAATAGTTTTACCATCGAGTCCACCACATGATGGATAATTTTGCTGCTTGGGATAGCACAATCTGATCCTCCCAGCGACCTGTCACTTGGTCCCATTTGTCCTCTAGATCTTGTTGCAATGGCCTCATCCTTAGCCTAGCGTTGGGGATGAGAAATATGTAGGAGGCCATTGACCCCAGCACAGATGTCACATGCCGGACTTCTGGGCAATCTGTCTCCAGCAGAGCTTTGCATTTCTGCTGCATTGAGGAAAGTCTCTCCTCCAAAGGGACACAAAGGCTGCATTAGATTTTTTATTATAGGTTTTACAATCAGTTCTACTTTTCAACAATAATTTTCAAAACTTACTCATTAAAATTAAAAAATAATTCACTTACCAAAAGTATCCAATGAACGCCAGTATTTGTGGGACAAAGAATAGTACCCTTCAATAAATTACCTTTCACGCTCGAGTTATAAGGCGTCAACATGTCGAGCATATAAGTTCTACCTAATTGGAGGTTGCTAGCATTGAGTAAATTCACACGATTTCCTTGCATTCCGGCAATACTGTAGGGTCCAGTAAAGTTATGCACCAAAATGCCTCCTTTTCTCATTGCTCGCCTCCAATTTTTCAGAAGCACTAACTCTCCTTCTCTGAAGGTGCATGATTTATATTTCTTGGAAACTCTCTTTTTATATTTTTCTTTCTGTTTTCCAGGACAACCTCAATATACGGCTTCTGCAACTCTGCTTTTCTAATTTTCTCTTCTGCGATAATATATTCGCTTTCTGTAGGTAGTACAAACTCAAGCTAATAAAGGAAACATTCACAGAAAACAACATTCAACTGTCCATTCTGGGTGATGACACCCCCTTCGCCTACCATTTATTCAAGTCACGAAGTAAGGTGACTTCTCCTTTTGTAGTTAGTTCTCAGGTGTACGCTCAGGGCCTGCCCTAAATTGGATTGACCACAACAGCACCTTGGACAAAAAGAAAATGTGGTGTATGTTGAGGGGGCGGGAGGGTCATTATGGTGTGACAGCAGAAGGTGTGAGGAAGATGGTAGGAGAGAAAGAAGTTGATGGGGTGGTAACAATTACGCTGAGGTGCATTAAGGGATAAATACAAAGTCTATAACGGAACCCCATTGAGAACAAGTGGGATGGGTGAGATGCTGTTTGTATGACATTCAGTCAAGCAGCTCCCTGCTGCGCCCCTCGCAATATTGTGGCCCTTGGCTTGGCCCAACTCACCCATGCACAAGGCCTGCATTTTATAGTAAGCAAGTTGCCCTATTGAATTTACTAACATATATATATATATATACATATATATATATATATATATATATATTTACATACACACACACATAGGTACAACTATATTTTACTCTTAATAACTCCATTATCACCATCTGCGTCCAAATATACTAACAATAGAGTCGATTCCCATGCACAATATCATCGAATGGAAGAGACAGCCTAACCACGTGACTAGATAGACTTCTTCAAAGAAAAACAACTTGCAAACATCCCAGCACAACACAAGATGGCAGGACTATGGAAACCATGTGAATCGACAGCACGACATGCCAAGAAGAAATGCTTACTGAGTAAGTGACATTTTTCATCTGTAAGATGTAAGATCTGTCAGAAGTAAAGAAACATGTTCTCTGTGAAGTGAAATGAGTTATTCTGATACATTGAAACTATTTTCACAATTTATTTACTGTTCTAACAGTGCTTGTGGTCCTCACGTTTAATATTTTGAGCTACACTGAAACTCTTTTTACAACTTCTTTACTGTAATATCGACATTTGTGGTGCTCACATTAAATTTTTTGTGATACATTGAAACTATTTTAAAAACTTCTTTACTGTAATATCAGTGTTTGAGGTGCTCAGAAAAAAAATGAAGATACATTGAAAATATTTTTACAACCTCTTTACTATATTATCGGCGTTTGTGGTGCTTACTATAAAAAGTATTTAATATTTATTTTGGAAATGAAGAAACAAAGTTTGTACTTGTGGAAATTATTTTGAAAACATTCAATATTTTGTGATACATTGAAAGTATTTTTAAAACTTCTTTACTGTAATATCAGTGTTTGAGATGATCAGAAAAAAAATAAGATACATTGAAAATATTTTTACAACTTATTTACTGTATTTATCGGCATTTGTGGTATTTACTAGAAAATGTATTTAATATTTTTGGGGGAAATAAAGGTACAAAGTTTGTACTTGTGGAAATTAATTAGAAAACATTCAATAAATATTTTCAATAAATAAATACGGTATCACTATGCATTGTGTCAAGTGCTTTATTAAAAATATGCAGGAAGATGGTCCCTTTAATTGTTGTGCCGCATACAGCTACACAAGAATGGACAGTGCAACTGAAGTGCATTAAAGAATGGTAGCAAGCATATCATTTGATGATTGGGTATTAGGGCGGCATACAGAGCTCACATATAAAGTGGTTTCCCAGCCTTCTTACTTTTTCTCTTGAATGGTTGCTAAGATAGGAGGTGAAGAACAGACGTAGGAGGTTACATCTGACATTGCAAGAATGGATGAAAAGGGTGGACCAAAGTCTGCAAGTGCAATGACCAGTGGAGGCGTTTTGAGGGTGGGAAACGCCCAAGGTGTTGTATTATGTGCAATATCTGGTGACGGTACCACCACATAGCTTGTGGGCAAGGACAGATGAATTGATGGATTGTATGGGCTTGGACTATGAGGAGAATACACTGGAGGAGGACCAGGTCAAGCGAAGAGATTTGATTGATAAGGCACAGCAAAAGAGGTGGCAACAATGGGCAGGGAGATCCATGGGTGGTGGAGGCTGGGTTTGTTAATCTGTGTTCTACCTACTGTGTTGCAAGCTTAAGACACAGTAAGCACCAGAGCCCCTTACTTTGAGTCCCCCCATTATTTTATCAATTAGGGAGGGAACGGGAAGGAGTAAACTACATGTCTACAGGTGTACTGGTATGTTCAGAACACTGGATCAAGCACTGAAGAACCAAGGTCAGATATAAAAGAAGAAGTAACACAAAGGAAGGCTGCACAAAAAGAAAGGCGGATCTTGTACACAAACAGGTAATTCAGCAAAAGAACAACAAGGGTTCAAGACTAAGAACACTGGAACGAACGGACGCTTTGGAACAGATTGCAATAAGAGGTAGAAAGATACTGTAAAAAAAGCAGAGTTAAAATAAAGAAAAGTTGAAAAAGATGTCATACGTGATGACAAAGACGCTGGGGTAACACTTGTCCAACACAGAAAAGATCTTGTAGAAATTGTATGTCAGAATGTACACAAAACTACGGGGTGCAGCAATACTATCTGCTCCTCAACGCCAGCCAACCCCTAGTCCACACACACTGCCAACCTACAATACGCCTGTGTAAGCTCCCTTTAAAACCACATGTAGCATAAATACTGTCTGCTCCCCATCAACACCAGCCAAACCCTAGTCAACGCACAATGCCAACCTGCAATATGCCTGTATAAGCTCCCTTTAGACTTAGGGGGTACACAAAACCACAGGAGCAGAAATACTATCTGCTCCCCATCGACACCAGCCATACCCTAGTCAACGCCTCTATAAGCGCCCGTCTGACATAACCTGTATTAACTCCTCCTCCAGATGGATAGAACACCGGCCCTGAGGGGTGGCAGTCCCCAGGGCCATCGAGGGCTTTGAGAAGCCCTGGGGGTGGTGGTCCCTGGGGCTGGGAGCGCCATAGAGCCCCCCACCCAATTTTCCTAAGGCCCGGGGGTGGTGGTTCCCGGACCTGGGGGGGCCTGAGAGCCCCCCACCCATTTGTTTGAAGCCCCGGGGGGTAGCGGTCCCCGAGGCTGCGGAGGGGCCGTGAGGCCTCCCGCATATATTAAAATTGAGCCCTGGGGAGTGGCAGTCCCCGGGGCTGAGGAGGCCTCAAAGCCCACCCCAGTTAACATTTTAAAAGCAGGGGGGCGGTCCCCGGGTCTGGGAGGGCCTGAGAGACCACCACCCATTTTGAAGAAGCCCCGGGTGTGGCGGTCCCCGGTGCTGCGGGGGGGGGCCGTGAGTACCCCCGCATATATTAAATTAGAACCCCGGGGGTGGAGTTCCCCGGGGCAGTGTGGGGGGAATTGGGACCCCCCCTACAATTTTTCTTTTAATAATGCCCCCAGGATATGGCCCCCAGGGGGCAAATTAAAACATTTTGCTCAGGAGACCGATTTTCTTTTTTTTGTTATCGATAGGATGCGCGGATCCTACACGCATCCTGCGATTTCTTTAAAAAAATCATTATTTGGGGGCCCTGGTGGTCCTTGTAGGACCCCCTGAACAGGCCTTGGGGGTCAGGGTGTGTCTACCCTGCCCCCTTTTCGCGTTTAGCACACATTTCACAGACTTCTTTAGCCTCGCTTCTACCAAGGCATAAAATGGCTGCCAACAGTTCCTGGTTTCGAATGTTTACAACCGCTTCAAAGCCAATTAGCATTGAGCGCGTGATTGGGACGTTGCGCTTATGCTACGATGCCAATCCTCGCACAATCCGCGGTTCCACGGCGGCCATAGATATATATGTACATTTAGATGTAATTTTCTCAAAAACTACTGAACAGATTTACACCAAATAACTAAAAGGCACAAGTCTGAACCAAGGACTACATCTTTGCCAAATTTGGTGTAACTCCGTTTAGCCGTTCGGGCTGTAGCTGTGGCTAAAGGTCCTATGGGTAAATTGCATGGGGAAAACACGTTTTGGGACCCCACTTTGACGTACCACCCCCACACTTTCAGGGAAGGAGCGGAACTGAGCTGGCCAAAAGTTTGGAAAATTTCAAGAAGATTAATCAATCGGCGCCAAAGTTATTGGCAATAGAATGTTGCGAATTTCCTATGGATAATAGGTCCTAACTATAACTACCTACTGGTGACTGGCAGTAGGATATATATATATATATTACCTACTGGCGGTCGCCAGTAGGTATATATAGTTAGGATTTTTTTCCTATGGGATTTTTGAAAATTCTATGTCAAATAACTTTGGCGTTTGTGGACGGAATTGGCTGAAATTTTCAGGAAAATGGCACATTTTGTTTCTGAGCAGCCCCTGAAAATTGGGGGGGGTTCGTCCAGGGGGGGGTCGAGAAAAAAGGGGGTCTCAAAACGTGTTTTTAACATTGAGTTTTCCATAGGGCGGTTGGCCTCACTTTTAGCCCGAACGGCTGAATGGATTTGCACGAAACTTGGCAAAATTGTAGGGACTGGTAGCTCGATGTGCCTTTGCTAGGTCTCAATATATGTGCTTCAGTGGATTTTGAGAAATTAACGTTCAAAAACAAGATATATATCTGTAACAGCGCTCCGCTTCGCGGAGATAAAATTATATCTGTATTACCTAGCTGTTGCTAACACCAGTTAGCGACGGCTAGTAGGAGATAGCGACCATCTTGGGCCCCACTTTGCATGTGAGTGATATTTATCACTAATGACATGCAAAGTGGGCATGCCAAGATGTTAGCGACTGGAAACAGTCGCTAACATCGCAATCTCCTATTATCAACTTTTGGAAATATTCGAGATAAGCGCGAATATCTCCAAAAGCTAGCACCTGCCCTGAGCAGTTCTTAGCCATGTTATCCAATGGGAGGTGGATAACATGGCTAAGAGCATTAGCTCGGTAATGCATGAATATCGCTGAGTTTTCAGCGATATTAATGCATTGCGGTCGTTTATTATCGTATTTGCGATAAACCTTGATAATAGCAAGGTTTATCTGCGATAATTTCTGACGATGCTTAGCGGTAAAAAAATCGTTGCTAGGCATCGTTAGGGATAAATATCGCTTAACTTTGGTAATATGCCCCAACGTCTGTTAACGTTCGATTCGAAGGAAATCAGGAAGTGTTGAAAAACATTGTCTGCGCCATCTTGTCTTTTTTCAAATGCCACACTTTTGTCGTGCACGGCAGCCATTTTAGATGCCTTGACCAGACCCACTCTGTGCACGCTGTCGATCCTTAGCATGGCTCCCCACCCTCGCAAGCATCTCCCCCAGGCAGTGGTCACCCCCGCTCTCTGTCTTATGCATGGGTAATAAACCTCCCCCCATCTGCGCTGCTCTTCCCTGAGAATCACACCCTGTGCCCGCCCGACACCTCCCTTTCGCCCTATTCACTACCGCACCCTCTGACACTCCTTTTCCTCTGTGTCCGATTGTCCAGGCTGGTCCTAGGGTATCAGCTAGCCCTGCAGATGTAGTTTATGGCCCCAGCTGTAAAGAATCACCCCTCTTCAAAGGAGTTATAGTAGATCAAGGCCCACACTCGATGAGATCCGTCACAGCAGACGCGTTCCTATTATCTGAAAACCATCCTGTATTGTGATTGGGGAGGGGACCGAGCCTGAAGCGGAAGATTCCAGGGATGACTCTTTGTACATCAAAGTTTTTACAATTATGTGTCACATTAAAAATATATAGCACTCCGACAAAGTAGTAAGATTATAAAACTTTAATAACTTATAAATATATACAAGAAAACAAAAATAGTAATAACATATAAACATTTTTAGGGAAAAACAACGAAGTAGCGGTCGGCTGTGCGAATAGTCCCAACGCAGCACAACGTCCAGATTTCCGGCGTGGGGCGTCGCGGGGGGTGGGTCATCAGTAGCAAACTGTTGTGCGAATAGTTCCAAGGCAGCAGAACGATGGCACCAAGGTGATGTCCAGTAAGTTGCCGCACTGGTTTTGGTATCCTACAATGCTGCTCCGAATAACGGCGTGGGGCGCCCCGGGGGAGGCGGCGTGAACGGGCCTCTCCAGGTGGAGTGTCATCTGTTGTAGTGGGGCGCCCCTTTACCGTTTCAGTTGCCATTCCGTCCGTTTTTGGTCCACTGTGTCAAAATCCGCCATTCAGCTGAGTTGCGCCCACTCTTGCGGTGCAGCGATAGGCGGCTGTCACAGGACTCTCAAAATGGCGGCAGGCTCTTTCCTTTTTGGGCCTGGTCCACTGAAATGGCCCTGGGACACCTTGGAAATCGGACGCTTGTCTGCTAGGTCTTGGACCCCATTCTCGAAAGCGTCCCCTCCGCCTTGAGGATTCATCAAACGTTTTGGGGGCCCCCGACTCCTGTAGGCTTCTGGTGGGGAGCGGTTGCCATGATTGCTCGCGGAATGACCACGACGGAGCTACGAGATGGTGGTGCTGTCATGCTGACGCCAGCTTCAGTCTGAAACATCCAGAAACAAGGTGGGGCTTTCATCGTTTGGGAAAAAAAGTTTTCATCCAATGAAAAGTGTTGTTTTTAGGTCATATGATCAAGCCTTCCATCATTAGGAAACCAAAAGTAAAATGAACCAATGAAAAGTTTTATAAACAAGTCACATGACCTGTTATGCGGCATAGGGTATAAAGTGTGGAGAAAATACGTTGGCACGTGAGGCGGCGTCAGTAGCGGACCGATGTGCGAATAGGCCGAAGGCAATACAACGCGCCAAGATCCGGATGGCACCGAGGTGGTGTCCAGCAAGTTGCAGCACTGGTGTGGCCATCCTACAATGCTGAAAGTCGGCGTGGGGCGCCCCGTTGGCCTGTGAGTTTGCGTCAGTAACGGACCGATGTGCGAATAGGCCGAAGGCAGCACAACGCGCCAAGATCCGGATGGTACCGAGGTGGTGTCTAGTAAGTTGCCGCACTGGTGTGGCCATCCTATAATGTTGAAAGTCGGCGTGGGGCGCCCCGTTGGCCTGTGAGATGGCGGCAGTAGCGGACCGATGTGCGAATGGGGCCAAAGGCAGCGCAACAATATTTTCGGAATAGAAGACACCACAAGGCGCTGAGATGCCAAGATCCGGATGGCACCGAGGTGGTGTCTAGCAAGTTGTGGCACTGGTGTGGCCATCCTACAATGGTAAAAGTCGGCGTGGGGCGCCCTGTTGGCCTGTGAGATGGTGTCAGTAGCGGACTGATGTGCGAATGGGGCCAAAGGCAGCGCAACAATATTTTCTGACTGACACCACAAGGCGCTGAGATGCCAAGATCCGGATGGCACCGAGGTGATGTCTAAGTTGCGGACCGATGTGCGAATGGGGCCAAAGGCAGCGCAACAATATTTTCTGTATGGAAGATACCACTAGGCGTTGAGATGCCAAGATCCGGATGGCACCGAGGTGATGTCTAGCAAGTTGCTGTACTGGTGTGGTCATCCTACAATGCTGAAACTCGGCGTGGGGCGCCCCATTAGTCTGTGAGATGGCGTCAGTAGCGGACCGATGTGCGAATAGGCCGAAGGCAGCACAACGCGCCAAGATCAGGATGTCACCGTGGTGGTTTCATAGTTGAGAGGCACTTCATCTGCAGTGGGGCGCCGAGATCCGGATGGCACCGAGGTGATGTCTAGCAAGTTGCTGTACTGGTGTGGTCATCCTACAATGCTGAAACTCGGCGTGGGGCGCCCCATTAGCCTGTGAGATGGCGTCAGTAGCGGACCGATGTGCGAATAGGCCGAAGGCAGCACAACGCGCCAAGATCCGGATGTCACCGTGGTGGTTTCATAGTTGAGAGGCACTTCATCTGCAGTGGGGCGCCGAGATCCGGATGGCACCGAGGTGATGTCTAGCAAGTTGCTGTACTGGTGTGGTCATCCTACAATGCTGAAAGTCGGCGTGGGGCGCCCCATTAGCCTGTGAGATGGCGTCAGTAGCGGACCGATGTGCGAATGGGGCCAAAGGCAGCGCAACAATATTTTCTGAAGAGAAGACACCAAAAGGCGCTGAGATTCCAAGATCCGGATGGCATCGAGGTGGTGTCTAGCAAGCTATGCAGTTGAGTTGTGTGCGCACTTGCGGCGAATAGGTCGAAGGCAGCATAACAATGTTTTCTGAATAGAAGACACCACAAGGCGTTGAGATTCGGTTACCACCGAGGTGATGTCTAGCAAGTTGCCGCACTGGTGTGGCCATCCTACAATACTGCTCCGAATAACGGCGTGGGGTGCCCGAAGGGGGGGGGGGGAGGCGGCGTGAACGGGCCTTCCTAGGTGGAGGCTCGTCTGCTGTAGTGGGGCGCCCCTTTACCGTTTCAGTTGCCATTCAGCTGAGTTTCGGCTGCTCTTGATGCTACAGCGACAGGCGGCTGCAACAGGACTCTCAAAATGGCGGCCTGTTCTTTGGATTTGGGCCTGGTCCACTAAAATGGCCCTGGGACACCTTAGAACTCGGACGCTCGATTTTTTTTTCCTTTCCTGTACATGCAAAAAAAGGTAAATGCCCGGTACGTTACACGCTTCATCTGCCACGATGAACTCTCCAGAGGAACCGAAAAAAAATATAGTTATGGTAACTATACCATGCATCGTCATATGGAGAGGTGGCACCAATTAATTATAGTGCAGCATAAAAGAGAGATTTGGAGGAGAACCCCTGACCTGCTAGTACATTCATCAAAGAAGTGGCACTGACAGCATCAGAGGCAAGGGAAACGGTCCCAAATATTTAGAAGAACTTTGGAAAGATTAAAATGACATGTTTAGATTGTGGCAAATTAATTTCATGTGGACAGATGAGTGTTACTCTAATAAATACAGCATATGAACATCATCATAGTCGATGGTTGGTAGAGACATTTTGACTATATCCTGGACCTGCCCGTCCTCGCCCAAAATGGCGCCGGAATAAATGGGACTCGTAACTCCTTGTTGTGTACTGGTTGCAGAACCTTGAAATCACGAGATACGTATGCAGTTTTGAAGCACATGGCGGGCGGGGACGAGAATTGATTGAATATTTCGACATCCCTATTGATATTAAGTTCTGATGTGTTATTGATTACTGTACTATTGAAAGTTCGAATTAACGTCACCCATGGTACTTGCCCGCAAATGTATATCTAGATAATTTTATTGTAACTGGCCCTGTCGTATTTTAATTATAAAATGTACGTCCACCGATTCCGTAACTGTTAGACACCTTAGTTCTTGCAACCTAATGGCCCGCCCGTTACGTTCCTCTACAGTGTAAATGTCTACTCATCATATACGATTACAGTTTGCTCCGTGGCCGGCCCACGTGGTTATAGGCTCGTATTTGTATAATGAAATTTTCACAATAAAGGTTTTTAAAAGAAAACATGGTAGTAGTATATACATTGGTAAAGTTTTTAATAATAGTCACTGTTTTAGAATCATTAAAAGGCAAGTGAAATAAAGCAGACCAATTACATGAAGGGTAAAAGGTATAATACGAAGGAACGCAGTAAAGATAAATGGTCAAGGGCTGTTGTGTTTTCTATTCCTGCAACATAAAGTGATCGATAAGAATCTCATATTCAGGCGTATCGGCGACTAAGACAGCAGGTCGACCCTCTTTTGCTCAACGGCTCCGTCATGGGACGAAGAAACGCTCTTTTTTTCGAAAAAAGAATATATTTTACTTGCAGGACAGTTGTAAATTTTCCGGGAAAGTACATTAGCCTGGAACATTATAACATATATTTAAGAAAAAATAATGTTCGGAAGTAATAAAAAGCGTAATTTTTAGGTCATATGACCAAGCCTTTCATCATTAGAATAAGAAAAGTAAAATGAACCAATGAAAAGTTTTATTAACAAGTCACATGACTTGTTATGCTTACGTTACGCGCTGCGCGCCCCGGATGACTTCCGGATGCGCTAACGCGGCGCGTCATATGACGCATTACGCGACAACGCAGGTCCAGAATATAGTCAAAATGTCTCCACCAACCAGCGGTCGGAACACAACCCCTTTCAGCAGGCTAAATAGTTCTGTTAAATGACAACAGAAGGGACAGGCAACAAGAACCATCAGTCAAAGAGGGGAGGGCTAGTTCTTCTCTACCGGGTTACATTGGGGCGCTACCGGAACTGATCGAATTGGTAGTCTACAGTGTTTCTGGATGTTTCAGACTGAAGCTGGGGTTAGCATGAGAGCAGTACCATTTCGTAGCTCCGTCGTGGCCATTCCGCAACCAATCATGGCAGCCGCTCTTTATCGTTATTTTGGGCGGGGTGGGTGGCGGAGCCGAGCTGTTTTGCAGCCATCATTGTGTGGAGTTCAGTTCATCTCACTAGTTTTGTATTTGTCATGAGGGGTTGTTCCTAATGTTTCTATTTTAGCGAGGTCAAAAAGAGATCCCGTTAGTGGCCTACAGATTTTGCTCGATTCCTTTTCTTTTTTTTTTTACACGATTTTTCGTTATCTGCAAAGACTAAACAGAGTATTGCGACTCTGTGTTTGTTTGTAAATAGAGAATGAACCAAAGAGAACCAATTCTAAAACAGTAAATACTTGGATAACAATCAATCAAATGGAGAGAGAAGCAGGCACGACGTATTACAACGGGGGCAAAGGCCTGCGTTAACTACCCTTCACTATGTGCAAAGAGAGAGTACTCCTAATAGAAATGAGGGGGGGGGGGCACCATTCAAAGCAGATCAGTGTGCATAAACACGAAAATGTTTTCACTTACCACGTACTTGACATTCGACAGCTTATGATATTTGCTATTAAAAAACCATTGAAATTCACTGAAAAAACCATAGGTTATAGATCATATATAGTTAGGAATTAGCATTTACAAAACCTTGAAAATTCACTGAAAAAACCATAGGTTATAGACCATATATAGTTAGGAATTAGCATTTAAAAAACCTTATTTTACTCACACAAAACCATTGAAATTCCATATATAGTTAGTTGCACTAACTATATATCGCGCACCCGCAATCCACTGCTGATGATGTCACATATTACATCATTCATGACATGGTCAGTGACATCACTGATGACATCACTGATGACATCTCAAATGACATCACTGATGACATCTGAAATGACATCACTGATAACATCTCAAATGACATCACTGATGACATCTCAAATGACATCACTGATGACATCACTGATGACATCTTATTTGACATCAATGACCACATCACTGATGATATCATTCATGTGACAATACAATGCATCTCCTCACACTTTAATATAACCTCTGTTACACCCAGTGTTAAATACAGAGTATAATTTTTGAAACCATTGACACACCAATACTAGTTACTACATACGCACTCAGTGATTCCTATGTTTACACACACATTCACTCATTTACCCATACAATCATTCATACATACAATCACTCATCTTTACAACACTATCATATGCACTCATACACCTATACAGACTCTCACACTCTGTCACTCATCCATGGAGTTACTCACACACCTAGTCAGTCCTGTAAATAATCAATCACACTTCCATTTTCTAATCTATACAGTTAAACATAGAGCACCTTACATTTTGAAACATATACTAACACATACTTACTCTCTTATACAATCATTGACACAAGTACACATTGATCTGCACAGAGTCACACACCTCCCAGCCAGCCACACACACACTCAGTCTCCCATACAAATACTTGGGCAATCAATCAATAACCCATATAGTTACTCATATAGCTACTGACCAACACATGCAGCAGTTTACAGAACAACAGACATAATGATGCACAAATTAAGACAGTTTAGTCACTAACCCATGCACTCAGTGAGACACATTTAATCACTCACTCATACAGTCAGTCACGCACCTACTAAATCCTTTGTCCAGACACTTATACTTCCACTCATTCTTCAATATGTAAGACACATTTTAACTTTACAGAAACATACAGTCACTGGATGTTGTCATCAGTGATGTCATCAGTGATGTCATTTGAGATGTCATCAGTGATGTCATCAGTGATGTCACTGACCATGTCATGAATGATGTAATATGTGACATCATCAGCAGTGGATTGCGGGTGCGCGATATATAGTTAGTGCAACTAACTATATATGGAATTTCAATGGTTTTGTGTGAGTAAAATAAGGTTTTTTAAATGCTAATTCCTAACTATATATGGTCTATAACCTATGGTTTTTTCAGTGAATATATATATATATATATATATATATTTATATATATGAGAAAAGTCTTCCATCTTCGTACTTTGACTCGGTAAGCTCAAAAAGACGACACGAGTCCCAAAAATCAGGCACTGATGTTTTTTATTGTGGAGCTACAAGATCTGATGTGTTTCGGGCGGTTGCCCTTGATCACATATATATATATATATATATATATATATATATATATATATATATAGAGAGAGAGTGTCGATCATTATCAATATTCATTTTACAACTCATATGTCTAGCATGCATGCCTTTACCATCAAATTTAAGGTGTGTTACAGGTGCATACAAACCTGTTACACATACATACATATACATATTTGGGTTTATACTTACCTGTAAATTACCTGTAAAATAGATACATTAACCCTAATGTAGCACAGTGCAAAAACGCGTAACGTAGTGGGCATTCTTTGCTCGCTCGCGGGCCTCAACATAAAGTTGGCGACCACGAGCGAGCAAATTCACCATCCCGGCGAGACTTTTTCCTCGTTTGCGATCAGCAACATCAAGTTGCCGATCGCGAGCGTGGAAAATTAACCTCCCGGCAAGATTCTCAATGCGGGAAGGTCAGGTTTCTCATTGAGAGTGGTCGCATATGCTCGTGGACGCTCGCGATGAGAAACTACTAGTCTGTGTCGAGAAAGCTGCATCTCGAGTACAAATCTACTGGCACTGTGCAAGATGCCATTTGCAATCATTGCACAGTGCGGAGAAGCATCCGGCACTGTGCAATCAGTGCGAACAGCATTTTCCCTAGCGCAGTTCGTGCAGCTACGCATAGCGATACTACACAAACAACGACCAGGGTTAACATTAATGGGGTAAAGGCAATCGTGGTAAAGACATAGTTGTTGTAAAAAATAGTTGTTGTTAAAACTATAGTGGTTTAGACTAAATAGTGGGAAAGGAGTAGTTGTTTAGACTGTAGTTGTTCAAGTGGTCGTTGTTCCATCATACAACTGTCTGCTGATTTAAAGCGGAGAATACTTTCCAGTTTAATAATTTCTACATCATTTGAGGTGCTGTGGCTTTATGCTTATGCATGTATTCTCTCATCAGAACTCTTTATTGGGTTTCTGAGCAGACACCTTGCTCCTTCCTTAATTTAGATTAGGAAATTCCTTTATGGGACAGGCTGGTTGTATTATCTCTTTTTTGACGAAAATGTACCCTAATATTGTATTTTACCTTGTTTTGAAACATCGACTAATGGATGATTTGAATTTGTAATAACAATGACTGAATGCTATTACCTTCTGAATTAAATATTTTGAAATTATTAGGATCATTAATAAAACCCTTCAACTCAAATTCTCTTTATTGACTTTACAAATGTCAAAAGAATTGCTGATACTGATGGATTGATGTAAATAATTGCTCTTTGAAAATCTTTATCAACGAACAAAAGATCTTACGACCAGTGGCGGGGGTTATTTAATGAATTCACCCAAAGACTAAAGTATAAAAACCCTGCACTGTCAAAAGTAACTTTACTGTGTTTCAAATCAAGTCTATTGTAAACATATTCCTGCTTTAAAGACAAGGGTAGCCTCGTGATGGCAGCAGCATGGGCATAGCTTAGCGAGTGCGACTAGGGGGCTTGAATCTCATTTCCGAAAATGCAGTGGGCTGCTGAGTAGATGAATAAGATTACCAAGATTTGGGGTGGACTGTTTTCATGAAGAACAAGATCAGTACTGATTTGCTTTAGGTGGGCTTTAGTCTACAGTGGCAAAAAAGGCAAAAACTACGGATTTGGATGCTATCCCTACCGATTGCGAGTGGTTAGAATATTGCAAGCATTCATCCCATCACCTTTTGGTTATTTGAATGCCTGTAGTGTGCTTAGAAACATGAGATTGGCGCAACTTTTAAAGCCTACCACTGCCAATAGATGTGAATTTGAAAAGTTATTAATCTCAGCCACTGGTGATTGCTTGAGGCCCCATTCCAGGTGTGGGAGGCTGGCACTCTATATACTATATCAAAAAGAGGTATAGTGTGCAGAGTCCAGTGAGTCCCCAATGGTATGGCAGAGGTTAAAGCAGATAATACCTTACTCTCAATTTAGTGGTAGCTGGGCTGAGCAGTTAGGCTTATCAGAGGGTAGTGTGAATGCATTCGGTGCACATACTCATACAAGACAGGAACATACACTCAATGACTGGCTCCAGGCCATTGTTTGTACGAAAATATTTACTTTTGTTACTTTTATTTCTAGGAACCAAGTTGAACTCAGTCACAGGTAAGTAGACTTTTATACAATACTTTCAACATGTAATAGAAATGCTTTATAGTCTCGGAAATACTTTTGTGTTTGTCAATTTGAAACAGTAACAATGGGTACTTGAAAAAGGTAGACAGTCAGATGCAACAGACAGAATGCAATGGAATCCTAAGGAAGGAAAAACAGTGTTATGAATAAGAAGGGTATGTACACAACTTACTCTTCCAGTCTTCATGGGTTTGGACCGCCACTTGGCAAGGGTTTAAGGTAGGTACTGCACCACCAGCGGCACTGGGGTAGCCGGGTGCAGGGTTCGCTGAGCACAAGGCTAGTCAATAGAGATTGGAGGCACCCAAAGAGGTGTAGCGTTCAGAATCTATGCCACAGCGTTCGATACCGGCAATGATCGTCACTCTTGTGGTCAGCAGAAGGCAATGGAGATGCATGAGATTCAGTAGGCCGCCAACACTGGTACCATTGCTGTCGTTGTCAGCAGATCACTGTTAATCAAAGGGAGGCACTACCAGCCCACCGGTCGCGGTCGTGGGGATGGAGATGCGCAGGTGATGGAGGAGTTCTGCCGATGGTGGACCATCTCGGAGAGGCTGTGGTTAAGTAGACGGGCAGGAGGGGGCTGCCAAGTTCACTTGGAAGAGGCAGCAGGCTCTCGGGAACGGGACTGTGAACAGCTTGCATGGTTCAGCCAAAAAGATCCCTCTAGTATGTGGAAGCCGTCGAGCTGCGGTGCTTTCTTCTGGCATGGCAGAGTCACGTTGGCACAAATGTCGGTCCTCTAGTGCTGCGGTTTTAGAGTTCTGTTGCAGTAGTGAGTCGCGGCAACACAAGTGTCGGTCCTCAGCTACTACGGTTTGTGTGCCGGCAGCTGCCGGGGACTAGCGCTGCTAGTCCAAAGGGAGGTTGGTTGAAGGCTGGAAGATCTCTAGGGTTTCGTGGAGGCCTTGCAGTGTTTCTGTAAGGGCAGCAGGTCCAGTTATCAGACCAGCTAGAGGTGGCGGGGTTCTTGCTGAGTTCTGTCTGCAGCAGTTCAGTTCCTGGTCCAGCAGGGGCCTTCTTCCATCTTCTTCTTTTGTCCATCAAATCTGAGGAACAAGGTTCATTGAAGGCCTTAAATACTAGATTTAAAGGTATAACTTAGGTCGGGGGAAGTAGTCAATGGCTACTGTCCCATATGGTGACTACACTCTATGGGTGCTCCCTCCCTTTGTGGTGGGGGGTACACCCCTGTTCCTATTGGACCTAATTCTCCAATTCAAGATGAAGAATTTCTAAGAGAGGCTCACCTCAGCTCCTGGTGACCATAGGGTGTGCGAGGCTAAAGTGGACACTCCTACTCTGCTTACTAATTTTCCCGCCTGTACTGCTGGCAAAATTGGGGTCTGGAAAGGGGGGTCAGGCATCTCCACTAGTTGGAGCTGCCCAAATCAGCACATCACAAGGTGAGAGCCTTTGAGGCTCTCAGCCAAGTGTTGCTGCTCCTGCCAGCAGGATGTGTGAAGCACCTCCACCCTGAACCAGCTTGGTTTCGAACCTCTGAAAGTGCAAAAGGTTCTCTGAGCGCATTTCATAATAATTCCAACATTGGCATCAGTGTAGATTTATTATGCTGAGAAGTTTGATACCAAACTTTTCAGTCTTCAGTAAAGCCATCATGGAACTGTAGAGTTTGTGTTGACAGCCTACCAGTCCATGTATTGTAATTGTATTGTAATTGCATTTATATAGCGCTTACTACCCCTGAAGAGGCATCAATGTGCTTTTTCGGCGGGTAGCATGCTACTACGGGACCCATGGAGGATTAGTGTTGAATTAGTATAGTTAAACATGCAAGTACATTTTAAGTAGTGGATAGGTTAGTCAGATATTTGGATTTGGAATGATAGCAGAAGGATAGAGGAGGAAAAAAAGGTTTGTATTTATATAGCGATTGTTACCCCTGATGAGGTGCTGAGACATGCTATTCAGGAAGCCCATGAAGGTTAAGTGGTGAATTAATATGGTGAAATATGAAAGTAATTTCAGTTATTTGGAGTGAGAAGGATAGCGGAGGGATAAAAGGGGAAGAAAGGTTTGCATTCATATAGCATTTGTTACCCCTGATGGATGTTGAAGCACTTTTCTGGCGAGTAGCACGGCACTCCGGAACTCATAAAGGAAATAATGTTGAAAATTAGTATAGTAAAATATGAAGTAATTTGAGTAGTGGATATGTTATTTAGTTATTTGTTTAGTGAAGGGTAGGTTGCAGGATAGTGAAGGGAAAGAGGTTTGCATTTATAAAGCGCTTGTTACCCCTGATGGGACTTTGAAGCGCAAGTAGCACGCTACTCTGGAACCCATCAGGATTAGTGTTTAATTAGTATGGTGAAACATGCAAGTAATTTTAGTGGTGGATATGTTAGTCCGTTATTTGGATTGAGAAGGGTTGGGGAGGGGTAGAAAAGAGGGGAGAGTTTAGAAAGGTTTGTTTTGGGGGATCGGTATAGTAAAAGAGGTGTAAGATGATGCAAGGAGGGGTGGAGTAGGAGAGAGTCTACAAAGGGTTATTTTGGGCATCATAGTAGTGGTATGGGGTTTAGGGTTAAATAAGAGTGGATGTAGAAGATATATTGAGCGAAGTATAGGCTTTGAAATAGGGAAGTGCTTTGGAAATGCTAAATTAGAAGAAAGTGATAAACATATAGATCCATAAGTACATTGAAAGTATATAGATGCATAATGGAGGTATGTATATTGGGCAGCCTTTCTGGCCCTGGCCAGTCTCGAACAGGCTCAAATAGGCAACTGCCCTTGTCCTCTCCGACCTTAACAGGCTCAAACAGGCAACTGCCCATGTCCTCTTCGCCCTTAACAGGCTCAAACAGGCAACTGCCTTTGTCCTCTCCGCCCTTAGCCTCGACACCCGGGCTGAGACGCCCCAAGCGTGGCCTTTTATAGCCCTTGTAATCAGGTGACCCCGTCAGCCAATAGGAACCCTAGCCCTAGCACTATCCAATCAGAACACTAGCCCTAAAATTCTAGAACCAATAGGAGACCAGGACCTTACAGCCAATTTTAGCCCTAGTCCAAGCACCCAATCAGTTCAAAACCCCTAATCTCTACGTACAATAGAGGCCCTAGCCCTACCAGTAGTCCCACCCCAAGTACAAGCAACCAATGGCATAGGAAGCCCTTGTCCATACCTCCAATAGAAAGCCTAACCCTACTCTTAGTCCCACAACCAGTCCAGCAACCAATCACATCAGAAGCCCTAATCGCTAATTCCAATTAAAAATCTAACCCTACCCCTGGTCCCACCCTAGTCCCAACAACCAATAACACAGGAAACCCTAGTCCCTACTTCCAATAGAAATCCTAACCCTAGCCCTAGTCCCAATCCTACATTGATTGAATCACAAACCCAGAAACCAATCAGAACACTCAAATACCCAACCAATGAGGACACTAACCCTAATCCAATAGAAAAATCAGATACAACCACCAATCAGTGTACACATGTACCAAACAATATCAGACCATATAAGGTCCCAGCGACCTCAGACAAGGTTTGCTGGCCAGGGAGTTGGAAGCTACTTTTCCTGTTCAGAATCTCCTAGGAGACAGACGGGCTCAATCCACACTTTGGACCTCTGCAGATAAAGGCCTTACTAACTTGAAATCTAACAATACTGTTGAATACAACCTTACTCCCTCTACTGGCCAAAAAACGAAGTGCACAGTCCCTAGTAAACACAGTTTAAACAGCTCACAGAAGCACTCTCTGATGTAGAATAACCCAGTTGCTGGGAGGGGGGGGGGCAGGGGGGCTGGTTTCACTGATTTGTGAACACAAAATGGTGGCTGGGGGTGCACTGTTTTCACATACAGGTCTTAGCACAGAGCAAAGGAGAAATTTGGAGGGAAAACAAAGTCATCAGCAATGAGAGGAAAAAACTACAGTGTGTGGACTGCAAATCCCACAATTGAACACGTTAAATGGAAGCAAGCATGGGCAGGAAAAAACACACGTTTAAAACACCAAACGGGTGATAAAATATCCAATCACAGGCAGGTTAAAACTACAATTTTTAAACTGTAACAACCACAGGCAAAGACAGAAATCACAGAAAGGGGAAATCGTTTTTTTAAAACCTTTGTTTTGGGGAAGAGACAGCACTAGTCTGCCTCCTTACCACTTGCTGGACTCTGCTCACTGCAATCTGGGCACAGGGAGGCTGCAACTCGCAAGATGGAGGAGAATGATTTGGGGTGCACCCAGCAAGGCTTTTCCTGTTCAGAATCTCCTAGGAGACAGACAGGCTCAATCCACACTTTGGACTTATGCAGGTAAAAGCCTCACTAACTTGAAATCTAACAATACTGTTTGAATAAAATTTTACTCCCTGTGCTGGCCAAAAAACGAAGTGCACAGTCCCTAGTAAACACAGTTTAAACAGCTCACAGAAGCACCCTTTGATGTAGAATATCCCTGTTGCTGGGGAGGGGGGGGAGGTTGGAGGCAGGGGGGCTAGTTTCACTGGCTTGTGAACACAAAATGGTGGCTGGGGGTGCACTGATTTAACATACAGGTCTTAGCACAGAGCAAAGTTAAAATTTGGAGGGAAAACTGAAAGTCATCAGCAATGAGAGGGAAAAACTACAGAGTTTGGTCTGCAAATCCCACAATTCAACACGTTAAATGGAAGCAATCATGGGCAGGAAAAAACAAGTTTAAAACACAACAGCACTAGTCTGCCTCCTTACCACTTCCTGGACTCTGTTTACCGCAGTCTGGGCACAGGGAGGCTGCAACTCACAAGATGGAGGAGAATGATTTGGGGTGCACCCAGCAAGGCCTTAAGGGGCCTGGGCTAGTGTGAGGGGACGGCTCAGAGTTGCTTGGTAGTGGAATAGCTAATCCCCAGTCCTGGGTCTGCTGGCCTGGAGGGGGGGGGCTGGGGGCTGGGGAGCTGCTTTTCCTGTTCAGAATCTCCTAGGAGACAGACAGGCTCAATCCACACTTTGGACTTCTGCAGGTAAAGGCCTCACTAACTTGAAATCTAACAATTCTGTTTGAATAAAACTTTACTCCCTCTACTGGCCAAAAGTGCACAGTCCCTCGTAAACACAGTGTAAACAGCTCACAGAAGCACCCTCTGGTGTAGAATATCCCTAATGCTGGAGGGGGCAGGGGGGCTGGTTTCACAGGCTTGTGAACACAAAATGTTGGCTGGGGTGCACTGTTTTAACATACAGGTCTTAGCACAGAGCAAAGGACAGCCGAGGCCCGTGGAGGGAGTTACGGTGGGGCAGGGAGGGGGACGGACAGGGTGGAGGGTGCGAAAAACCGGCATATGGATAATTGCAGGTAAGTACACAATTTAATTAATAAAACTAATTTCGTAGCACGCACTGCATCGCAAAATGCGATGCTATGCGCGCTACGAATTTCGTAGCCTCCCTGCCCCACCGTAACTCCCTCCACGGGCCGCGGCTGGCAAAGGAGATTTTTGGAGGGAAAACTGAAGGTCATCAGCAATGAGAGGGAAAAACTACAGAGTGCGGACTGCAAATCCCACAATTCAACATGTTAAATGGAAGCAATAATGGATAGGAAAAAAGACAAGTTTAAAACACAAAACAGGTGATAAAATATCCAATCACAGGCAGGTTAAAACTACAATTTTTAAACTAACAACCACAGGCAAAGAGAGAAATCACAGAAAGGGAAAATCATTTTTTTTAAACTTTTGTTTTGGGGAAGAGACAGCACTAGTCTGCCTCCTTACCACTTCCTGGCTCTGCTCACTGCAATTTGGGCACAGGGAGGTTGTCTGTGAATGGCACAGACAGTGCAGGGGCATATTGCTCATGCAGCTATGCCCTCACTTGTGGTATGGTGCACCCTGCCTTAGGGCTGTGAGGCATTCTAGAGGTGTGATTTACCCATGCCACAGGCAGTGTTGGAGGGCATGGCACACAGGGATGTGTGTCTCCAAAGGGTGTGCAGTTTCTAGGGAAAGGGGTAGGGAAAGGAAGGTCTTTCTTCGTAATGCCCTCACACACCCCGAAAGATGTCATGCTTCATCATTGGGCCATGCTCCACTTCGGGCCGGTGCTGCAATGCCCAATGGGCATCCGTGAATGGGGCTCTTTGGCGGAGATCTTTTGGAGAAGCCGTAGGGTGTGTGCGTGTGTGAGGGCTGGGTAGTGCACTAGGTTAGTGAGATAAAATAAGTCTAGAGCAGTCCTACTGTAATGTATTTTATTCCTGTGGTAGCTCTAGCCTAATTAAAATTTGGGTAAGTCCCTACAAGGGTGTAATGTTCCTATAGGGCTAAAGTGGTGTAGTGCGTTGACATGCTTCATGCCTGTTAAGCCCCTAAAGGGTCTAGTGGTACTTCATCAGGACCATATGTGAAGTTGTGCAGTTTGTGTGCACTACCGTAGGGCTGGTTCAGTAAATTATAGTATGGTAGCCAGACCTGGTAGTGGACCCCAGTTGAAATTAGTCTGGGGTGTAAAAGACCAGTATTAAGGATGGTCAAAGGCTGACGGGGGAAGGCAGAGCACTTAGTTGCTCGTGTTGGCTGGGCGGTCTGGCAATTTGCTGAGATCCTACCCTGGCTCTGGGACCCGTGGAGATTACTTCCGAGTTGGAGTCTTTTGAAGAGATACCACACTAATGAACTAGTGAGTGACGGATGGCAGCTATATTGGGTGAGTGGAATATTAACCAAAGGGAAGGTATTAGACCTAGGGAAAAGGTTGGCGGCCATATTGGGTGGGTGGTATAGTAGCTAAAGGCTGTAGTATTCCAAATGGAAAGTGGCCTACATAAAAAGGAAACCTTGATTTATATCGAAGAGACTAGATTAAAAGGAAAGGTCCCATGTGTCCAGAAAGGCGGGGTGTTGCGTGCGGCAGGTCACTTAAAACTACGTGTTAGCGTATCAGCATGACTGTTGGGGACCTACGGTCTTTATATGGTCCCACTGAGGGTCACTTGTGAGACAATAAAACTTAGTGAATGCGTGTTGCATTGAATCTATTTGTGCTAATTGTGCCTGGCGTCTATCGTAGGGGACTAACTGGGTCTAAAAAAGGAGATATGGGAACTAGAAAGACCACTGGTCACAAGTTTGTAAATGGTCAGATATTGAAAGGATTGAAGGTTAATCACGGGCGGTTTAGTTCAGCCCAGGGAATGTCATCATTAAGACCTTGTGTATGTAAGGACACTTTGAAAACCCAGTTTTGCTTTTTTCTGAAGAGGGCCTCCTTGGACATCTGTGGGAAGGCTTCCAGGATTGTCCATGACAGATCATTGGTGGTATGGTTGTGATCTACGAAGTGTGTGTACAGTTTTGTGGTGTTTTTTTACACCTGATGTTACTTCCATGTTCTGTCATTCTGATTTTTACTAGGCGGGTGGTCATGCCTATGTACTGTAGCTGACAGGGACAGGTGATGAGATAGATGCAGTTGCGCATATTGCAATTGGTAGGTCTGTTTTGGTGCCATCCTAAAGTGTCGGAAAGCATGATGTTTTGGAAGCTTCCCAGCATACACTCAGTCAAGTTGGAACAGGCATCTGGCAAAACGTTAGGGGGTAACCATGCAAAAAGGGGCACTTTCCTCCACCAGGCAAGTTTTTGCTCATTGTGTTACTCTACAGAGACCCATCTAGAGAGGCATGGTGGGTAAAACACAGTGAGTTGGTATATGGCCTGAGCATTGCCAGTTGCTAAGATTCATTCAAGCATTCAATCCATTACCTTGTTGTTTTTGCAGTTGTTTCCATAAGTTTGACAGGTATGCCAATAAGCCCCAAGTAAGGTGAAACTGGTCTGGGTTTGCATGCGGTCGCTTCTGCAGGGGGCCTGGCTTGGCTGTTCAGGCGGGTCTGTTCCCATGAGCAACAGGGTTGATACTGATTGCTGAGGGTGGGCTTTTGTCTAGAGTGGCATGGTGAGCAAAAAATTATGGACTGGAATACGGCCGTAGCAATTGGCAGTGGCTGGGATTAGTTTAAGCATTCCATCCATCACTTTGTTGCAGAATTTGATTAGGGCAACCGACAATATGAATTTGAACTTTTTTAAAGACAAAAAGTGCCTAGAAAACATAAAACCCGCATTCAAGTCAAATGGCTGAAGTTGATTGAGACCTGGTGTCAGGAAGCAAATGCACTGACCAGTATAGTGCTGTTGTTGATCCTGCAGGATTGACCTAGGTGCAATACTTCTATATTGTGGGGCAAGGGACGTATATGTGGGCACAGGAAAGGGAATTGGAAGATGATATTTATTAAGCGCGAATTTGGTGTATTGGGCATAAGATGGTTATGGTGAAGAAAGGCATTAAATTATACTGCAATCGTTATTCCGGTAAGGATCAATTGAATTAACGTAATCAATCTTGCCATACCCTATCTAGTTATAAACAAGCTAAAGAGGCTTTTCCTGCTCTCTGTGTAAAGATGGTGTGCCACAGAAATTATCGAAGGAGATTGTATTGTGCTGTGAAGGCAATGTAGGCAAACTTAAGACAGGTCTGTTCATGCTACTACTGAAATAACATTAATGTTTTTTATTTATTTCTTTCTTTTTTATTTTAAAAGGTTTTATATAGCGCTGGCTAGAACCTGGGGTATCAGAGCGCTTTACATGGTTACATCAAGATAAGCATTAGGTTACAGTGCGTCAAGAGTAGTATTGCAAGAGAGGTGAGATAACATTGGTTCAAAGGCAAAAACAATACAGACAATAAGGTCAATAGAAACACTGACAAAACATGAGAACGTAAGGCTAATGACATCCGGAATTACGATATAATATAGCGAGTACATAGTGAAAGACAGCAAGTGTGTATTGGGCAGGCTGAAAAAGGGGAGGGTGGGGCTTTGATGGGGGCGCCATAAAAAGGGGGAGGGTGAAGAAGCAGTAGGTCAATGAGGCCTAGGGCTAAAAAAGGGGATTAAGGTTGAATGAGAGGGGAAAGGGGGATTGAATGGTGTGGCTGTAGGATGAGGGGGGACGAGGCAGTCAGGAGATTAGTAAGGAGAGGCCAGGTAAGAGAGATAAGGGCAAAGACAATAAAAGGACTTAGTGAAATAGGAGGGAAGTGGCATAGGGTAGATTGTGATGGGGGGGGAAGGGAGGAGGACGTCAGCGGATTGTTGGGTGTGCAACAAAACAGAGAAACTTCAACTATCCTAGTACACACTTGTGGTGGAAGGTGGTGGAATTACCTTTGCCTTACATACTACATTATGCTTCCCAGTCCTCTTTACTAGGCATATGACCCTCCTGAATGAGGAGGGAGTCCGAAGAGTTAAGTAAGCTCTCTCTATTAGTGGCCATCTCAGTTTAGAACACACTAGAAAAATAAGGTGCATGATAAGGAGCGCTTCCACAGTACAATAGCATCCACTGAAGAGTGACCATAGAGGGAAAATATAGTCACTGTCAATTGCTTTCCCCTGCAGAGAGACAGTTCAATTGCCCTTACCCCCCCCCCCCCCCCACCCCCATGTTAAAGTTTCTAGCGCGACTAGCCTCAAGCAGAACATGATGTACAGCCTTTTTAAGGCTGGATGTGTAATAAGATGGATGCCAATGCTGCAAAGTAAGATAACAATGAACTTACAGTTGCCTGGTTTGAGATCCACTGAAGGTTCTTGACAATTTTCGATTCAGAAGTGACTTTGGTGTTCCCACATGTTCCAAAGAGCTAACCTAGGCTTTTCTTAATACAATATATAGTCATAGGATCACATGCCAATAACTCTAAATCTTAAGATTCTACCAGAGGCTTTTCCAAAAGGTGGAAAACTATTGTTGTGTTTCATACTTTATGCACACCACTTTGGTTTCAGCCCTAAATGCCAATATGGGCATGCTGCGGTTTGCTCTCAAGAAATTATGGAAGAAATTATTCTTGTGGAACAGAAACCCCTGCTCCCGCCACCACCTGGGCCAACAGTTCTGCCCCATACCCTAATCCCAAGTCTTCTGTCAGTCAGTAAATACCTTACGGGCCAATCTGGGCACACCCATAAGGGGTACCCAGCATAATGAGCCACTTCTCCTGGAAAAACAGTTCTGCAATGGGCTTTCCCTTTTTGAGGATAGGTCAGCCAATCTGCTTAGACAAAGATGTGGGAAGGCTAAGGTGTGATCCGCATTTGCTTCACAGAGATGGTAGCCCATTTGAAGCCGAGAAATCTGTGACCACCGCCCGGTAGGTCAAACCTCCGCTCCCCAACAGTTCTCTTTGTTCCCTGTTCCTGGGAGCGCTTCACAGTCCTAGCACGGGGGACAACTAAGGCAGATAGAAAGAGCGACAAAATGGTACTTTCTAAAGTCCTTCAATTAAAAGTTACTTTAAATCGGATCTCAGCAATTAATCTGGTTTAATGTAACAATATGATACTTTGGAGTAACATCTTTGTCGTCCAAGTGGAAGTTAGTGTGCTTCCGTGTGTAACACCATGTTAGCCAATAGGATTGACAGCCTTGCTCGATTTTTTTTTGTTGCCTTTACTCGAATACAGTGTATTTTCAAGATTGTGGATTGCTAAAAGTCAGCCAAGCCAATGATGGAAAGCAGGGGGGTTATCATCCAACCAAGCGGACGCAATACACAACCAAAATACAGTAATGGCAACAAACAGAAAAGATTGAGCGTATAACGATTCCCCCCGTCCTGTACATCAAGTAAAAGGACTGCCCTGTTGCTTGAGTGCAGGCTTTTTGCTTGAACCAAGGACTAACAGGTTGATTCCAAGAGCTAGTTGGCTGGCCTCCTGTTCTGAGCTACAGGAACTCCAACAACTTGAACCCTGCTCCTGGACCCTGACTGAAGTGATTCCTATCATCCAAGTGGTGCCCACCGAGTCTTGGACCATTGGAGGTGGAGTTAAAAGTGCCCAAAAAGGCAGAACTTGGGCCTTAAATAATTTTTAGCAAAAATGTGCGCTGAGAACTGACAGGAGGTGCATTGCTGTTCAGCTTTACCTCACGGTAGCTCTGGCTACGTTCTTATCCGCAGCAGTTAATACTGTTCAGCAGCTACTCACAGAAGGCCTATCCTGCCTCGTGGAGGCCTAGTTGCTACAGTCTGCAGCTTTGTCCCGCTGGAGATTTTTAACTTCAAAAACAAGGGCATAATCAACTGCAAAAACAGTGACAAAGTAAGAATGCAGAAATCTTCACTGCAACTTCATTTATCGTCTCCCTAATTGCCAATGCCTCCTCCTCAGACACTGCCAAATGCCTTGCCATGGAGAAATTTACCATCTCAGACATTTTTCTTCAAGATTTCTTCTCAGTTGGAAGGTAAGCCCAATCCACCTCGTGTATCTGAACCATGCTCCATCGCAGTTGTCTACAACTTTGGACTTTGCCCTAGTCTTGCACAACCAGATCTTTTAGGCACTGGTTTTTACTAAAAACTTTAAAAATTCATAACTCCAGTTCTACTGATTGTATTTTTGTCGTTTTTGGTATCAAATGTATTAAAATGTTCTCTATTTTATCTAAATTGGTGTGACTTTTCTGGTGTTGTGTTTCACTTTATTGCTGCTTCTGTGCTGCATAAATACTTAACACATTGCCTTGAACTTGAGCCTGAACGCTTTTGTGCCAAGCTCGTAGGTTACGCACAGGTTAATTTACTGACTTATGTGGGTAACCATGACAAGGGTTGTGGTTGTTGCTTGATAACAGTTTTCACCCCATCAATCAAAAGCCCAATTTCTATCATCGTGTGACCTATATTAGTGGCTGTATGAATTCTATATGAATCTGTTTGTAGCTACCTTCATCTCTCTTTAGCTAGGAGCAGCTAAACCCATCCATGCATGGACATTGGCAGCTATCTGCATCTATAAGAGGCTATCTGTGACTACCTCCATACATATGAATCTAACGCCCATAGTCCACGGCTGCCAGTATGTATATGCAGCTATCTATATGCAGATATTTTTATGTAATCTCTATCTGTACCTACCAGTACCTATCTGCAGCTACCTCTCAGTTGCCTGTATCCATCTGCAGCTATCTATCTGTAGGTGGCTACCTCTTTCAATCTGCAGCTACCTTTACCTATCTAAGGCTATTTCCATCTTTCTGCAGCATCCTCCATTTATCAACGGCTTCCTCCATTTATCTATGGCTACCTCCCTCTATCTACAGTGACCTCTATATATTTGCCGCTACCTGCCAGTTATATGTGGTTACCTCCATTTACCTGCGGCTATTGCCATCTATCTGCGGTGATTTCTATGTAGCTGTATATAACGGTACCTTCCTCCATCTTACTGCACCTACCTCCAGGTGTATGCAGCTACCTCAATCTACCTGCGGCTATCTGTAGCCGTCTACAGCAACTGCAATCTAGCTTCATCTATAAGAGGCTATCTGTGGCTACTTCCATCTATGTGAATCTACGGGTATCAATCTGCAGCTATCTGTATCTTGGGGAGATATTTGTATTTATATGCAGCTCTCTGTAACTATGTGGGCCAACCAGTCTCGATCTCCGGCCACGTCTATTTATCTGTGGCTACCAGCAGCAACCTTCACATCTCTGCAACTATCTGCAGCTGTCTGTATCTTTAAGAGGTTATCCGTATCCATCTGTAACTACTAGTATCTACTTGTTGCTACCTCCATCTATTCGAAGTCATTTGTATTGCCAACTACCTCCATCTGACACCAACTCTATCAATCTGAAGCTACATCCATCTATATGCAGCTACTTCCTTATATCTTTGTCTACCTCTGTCTATCTGCAGGTATCTCTATCCGTGGCTATCTGTCTCTATCTGCAGATGACTCCATCTATCTGCGGCTAGCTGTATCTGCAGCTATCTGCATCTATGGGTGACTACATGTCTCTAACTGTGCATACTTCCATCTTACTGCATATACTTCAAGGCGTTTATGGTTTCTTCAGTCTATCTGTATCTATCAGCAACTGCCTCCATCTATCTGCAGCAATCTGCATCTGTCTGCAGCTCCATGTGCCTAGCTGCAGCTACATCCATCTATCTGAGGCAATCTCCATCTGTCTCTGGATATCTGTTTCTAGCTTCAGCTATGTGTATGTAGCTGTGGCTACATACATATAACTGTACCTACCTCAAACTTAGTGCATCTACCTCCAGGTGTATGCTGCTACCTCAATTTATCGGTGGCTACATCAATCTAGCTTCGGCTCTGTGTTTGAGAGTCTGTTTCTGTGATTTGAGTTACAGTATCTATATTTGTGGAGTATAACAACTGCAAAATAAAAATAGTCAACCGCTACACTGTCACATTGCCCAAGTACTGAGTCAATTAACTTTGTATTGTATTCTCTTTTTAGGTTTGGCTTGAGAGTGCAGCTGTGGTCAGACATAAGTGATCAACAGAAAAAGAGCTTTAAGAAGCACCATTGAAAAGGAACTTTGGTTCCTCTTACCTGTTGATTTCCTCAAGGAGAGCATTTGATTGGGCAGAAGGTGTGTGCTTCTACTGAAAAAGGCTGCTTGTGTTTCAATGCATGCATTGTTTAGCTCAGTATGGTAGGCCTGACTTGATTATGGTGACAAGCCAATGATACCAATTGTCAGATGCCATTGGTCTTATCTATTATTATGAAACGTTATGACAAAGATAGTAGGTTAGACTTATTTATTGTGAAAAGCATATGTTAAAGTCTGCAGGCCTGTAAGCGTGTTTTTTTTTTTAAAACTGTGGCAAAGCTTGAACAATGGAATTTTGTTACATTGAGTCTCACAGATTACCTTATAAGAAAATGATTTTTTTTATCCTGTGTTGGGTTAGAAGAATTGCACTGTGAGAATGCTTGGTATATACCCACTTAGAAGAAGGATATATTGTAGATATTTCTCACTTTATGAGGGCATGCCAATGGCTGCCTCGAGGGAAATATTATGTTCAATACAGTAGGCCTGAGTCAGTTATGGCAATGATAAAGGCTATGGACCTAACTCATTGGAAAAGTTGTCAGATGTCGCGATCAAATTTAATTATGTTAATTTCGAAATGTTACAGCAAAGGGTATTGGGGTTGACTTACTTATAGGGGGAAAACCTGTTAAAACCAATAGGTCTTTACAGGTGGATTAGGTTTAATGCCATGTTAAAGCCAATAGAGTTATTTAATTACAGGGAACCTCACAAATCACCATAGTAGGCACGTGTCCAGTGTTGATTACACTTCTCGGACAAAACTCAGGAGTACATTTGCACTGTGATATTCTTTGTTTTGCCCTCTTAGGAGTAACTGTAAATATTTTTGTCAAATGTCACCATTTTACATATTTTGGAATACATGTCTGATGACCGACTTGTGGGAAGGTTTATGCTCAATACAGTTGATCCGAGTTGGTTATGGTGATGAGCCAGTTGAAAAGTAGATCGGCTTATTCGTTCATTGGGAAAAAAGGTCAGATGCTATAGATCTAATTTGTTTAGTATGAAAACTTACAACAAAAGCAGCAGGTCCGACTTATTCATAGTGAAAAACATACGTTAAAGGCAACAGGCCTTTAAGGATGGGCATATATTTCACTGTTTAAAAATACAGATGGGAAATTTGTTATATGACATCTGACAGATTATTTAAGTAGGAAACAGTTTTGGTGTTTATTCCCCACTCCGACAAGTGCTAGGGGAAGAAAATGTACATTTGAGAAACCTTGTTAGGCTTCTTGGGGCAGGGGGGCGGGTGTATATTGTTTTGCCAAATTTAGTTTTATAAATGTTTATAATGTTATGCATAGCATTTAGTGGGGGGGGTGTATAATAAAGGCCTTCTTTGATCTGGCCTAACTGCCTTGAATATACGCCTGGCTCTTGTAATCAAAAAGTTCATAAAAATGCATGTACATATACATACCTAGAGGGACTTTGGGTCAATCCTGTTGAACCACTGGTCTGAGTGCCATTCACTTTCCGTTTCCATTAACAACAGCATAGGGCATGGGGCAATGGGTCAGCCCCTTTTTAGGTCTTGCCCGCTAGGCAGAGCATGCACAGTCTGTTCCGACATATATTATGTGCATACTAGGAATATACAAGGGCCTGCAGGTTGTCCATTGCTTACCATCGGTTGTCTTTCTAACCGCCTACTTCTTATTCGAGTCTCAGCTTGTCAATCTTGTGTTTGTCCCTCTAATGGAGCATAGCCTCTTTACCATCTCTTCTAAAGATTGGCTTCTATGCTTCCATCACTTGCTTTTCAAAAACTACTTTTTTCTTTTTAGCTAGCACTCCATGGGAGTGCATGTGGTTTCCTGCGGTCTCCCTTATGCACTCCATTCTCCCCTTGTTCTCCGTGTTGCTGTTCCCTGTGTGCTTTAACTCTTGTGTAATTCCTCATTGCTTTCTCGCCCATGTGCTTCTCCCCTTGCTGCTCTATGTTCCTCTTTCGCTCATTTGTTCCCACCAACGGATCCACTTTGCTCTTCCTGTGTTGTCTGCTTTTCCCCCACCTGTGCCCCCATATTGCTTCCACACCCCAACCATGAACCGTGTTGCTTTCTATTAATTTCGAGCATTTATAGAGCGCGACAGCTGCCCGAGCCAAGGGGCATCCTGGCGCTAGCAGCAGAAAAAACGGCAGCAGTGCCACGGACAGCGGCCTACACAGTAGGAAAAAGAAAAGTTTTAATGGCTTTCCTAAAATCAGTGAGATTGTTCAGGCCACGAATATGGGGGGTTTATCCAAAAAAACAATGGTTCCTGTGATATAATATTAATGAATCCAAAATTAATACATAGCAGAATAGAAAGTCATAGAGGTCAAGGGTATATAGGGGATGGAACAAGGGAGAGACAAGGACCAGTGTATCGAATTTTTCATCAAGGTTTTGAATTTCCAAAACAATGGCTGCATAGATAATTATTCACATATATTGGTATACATAGTAATACAAAGACATAAAGTGCAAAGTGTCTCAAGTGTTTACGAGAACCAAAAAGGTATCAATTGAACAGTGAGTGCATATATACAGTGGTTTCTTCTGGGATTATGTACAAGGAAGGAAGGAAAATGACCAAACAATGATACAGGCAATAGTAGCACAGTGTCTATCCGTAATCATAGGCACTGTTCTTGTGGTTCAATTCCTATGGCGTCGACGGCGTTTCGACCCGTGGGGATGAGGGTCGGGTCTGATCAGGACAGGACAGGACAGTGGGGGACATCTACAAGTGATTTAAGGACATGTGGTCAGTAGATATACTATGTGTTAACATCAACATGTGTACAGAAGGTTCTCTGGATAAACGTGTACCTTCATCTTGAGTAGTGGTAACCCATGCGTGGTAAATAATTAGGAAAAAAAGAAATGCAAAAAATTGTATGTATCACTACATTTGGGATTCACACCAACAAGATCCGGAACCTAATTACCAAACATTGGCACATTATTAAAAGTATTGATCCATCTTTGGAGGTTCCCCTTTTTGCGTATAAACGGGCCAAGAATCTTCAAGATCATCTGGTGAAATCTTCCACTGAGACACCTAAAGATAGGAGTGGGACCCTAGAAGCATCATGGTGTTTGCCACCACTATTGGGCCATCATCCATGTGGAAACTGCGTAGCTTGTCCCTTCACTGAGAACACCACCACATTCCAACATGGAGATTGCACGCATACACTGGGATCATTTTCAAATTGTAATACACGTAATGTTGTGTATTGCATATGGTGTCCCTGTGGGCTCCCCTACATTGGGCAGACACAACAGCCAATAAAAGCCAGGATAGGACAACACCGCAGCCGGATTAGGAAATTGGTTATGACTGCGCCCCTGGTAGTACACTATAAAGAAAAAAAACATACGGCAGATCAAATTAAGTGGCAAGTAATTGACACTGCAACCGTACCAGAAAGAGGGGGCGATATTGCCCAAATCTTACAACGTAGGGAATGTCACTGGATAGAGAAAATCAATTCGATTAGCCTTGGCCTCAACTCTGCTGACGAATGGAGAGGTTTTGTATCTAACCTTGCTTTGTGAACAATTATGATTATTTAATTCTGCAATTGGGTTGAGATCACCCCTGTCATTGGCATGAAATCAGCTTGAGCCATGATTTAATGATTTTGTAATGGTCACTACCCAATCGATTGGGGTTCCATGTTCCTGTAACCTAAATTACTACACTGAGCTCGATTTATACTCATGATTAATTATTTTGTGTACTATCGGTTTGAGTATGTCATAATTTATGAATGTGCCGTATTCAAATAATCTTGCACATGATTATACTATTGTAATCAGTATGTTGCACACATAGTAGCATAGCGAGAATGTCTGTATAATTTTGTTTAGGTTAACATAATGTAAGTGTTTAAATAACTTGGTTTATGTTTTATTGCTTTAAACGAGTGCTCCTTGAATTTACATTCATTGCTATGTATTAATTATTCACATGTT
Source organism: Lissotriton helveticus (assembly GCF_964261635.1). NCBI lineage: Eukaryota > Metazoa > Chordata > Amphibia > Caudata > Salamandridae > Lissotriton > Lissotriton helveticus. The sequence goes on from NC_136059.1 coordinate 1,179,395,196, forward strand.
TTTCGGGCATACAGGAACTTGTATCTGTAACATCAAGTGTGTTTTGTAACAACTTTATTGTCCACACTACTCTACGGCCTGCTAACGCGATCTCCATTCACGCTCCTCATGCATCAGCAATCTACAGCGCAACCGAACCCGGATCGAGTTTTTCAAACTCTCCTCGTCGGGTCTGCGTGAAAAACTCACGTTTCAATCTACTAAACGTGAGCACGCAAGTACGAGCTGCAACAGATCAACATTCGAACTCTGGGCAACGCGACTGAGCGCTACGGTCTAAAATTCAGGTATTATTAATCCTTAGTGCCACTCCGTACCTACATCCTTACTCTCAAATTATTGAGATGAAACTAATGAGGCCCCTGCCTTGTCTTTCAGGCATCGTCCTACGGACCAGTAGGTGGTAAGGCAGTGACGATTCGGTCACTCTCCCCTGCTTCTTCTCGCTCGCTACAAGTGCGAGTGATACTTGACCACTACAGTGGTGAGTACACCTAGATAGCACTAACATCATTTTCAAAACATGTAAAATGCAATTTTTCTCCGACCCTCCAGGATATCTGCCGCGAAATCGGCACTTTTTAAAAAATGCCGCGATTTTTACAAAAATTCCCGCGAAACCGGCATTTTTATAGAAATCGCGGCATTTTTCGCTATATCCTGGGGGTTCTGCTTTATGTGGCTATCGCCCCACCTCCCTTCTTCACTCCGATGCTGCACCAAAGCTCTTCAGATACTCAGCAGCATTGGAGAGGCACAGCGGGATGGCAACCCTCACACCTCCAGCCCTTGATGAGCTGTTAAGAGGTGCTTCGAAGGTGACTGAGAGGGAGGGGCTGCAGGTTCAGGAGCAGCGACATCTGTTCACATGCAAACGGCCCTGAATGCGTCATGTCTCTTCTATTTACAGGCGGGCTCACACATTCCATTTCTACCCAGGGCCCCAAACATCTGAGACTCGGCCAGATTACACCCCTGATTACACCGAGGCAGCACGTGGTTCTCTTCACAGAGGTAATTACTGTCACTAAATTGTAAGCAAACCTCGGTTCTTCAAACATGCAGTCTATAATGTAAGAAAATAAAGAAATGGCACAATCGCACCCACACTGCTTAACAAAGTATGGAGGACAATCAGTTCTCTTAGAGTATCTCCTGTAAGTACTGTACATCACAGTGGGGGGTGGCATTTTGGACAGAGAGCCTGTCTTCTCGTTGTCTTGTGCAGGAGGGGGGGCGAGGAGCCCAAGATGATACTAGAATACTGCATGCCCACCCCTGTGCCCACCCTGGTGGATCCTGTTCCCTCTCCTGTGATGGCTCCTGCCCTCCCCTCAGTGATGGCTCCTGTCCACCCCCCGGCTGTGATGGCTCCTGTCCCCCCATGCTGTGGCTCCAGTCCACCCCCGCCTGTGATGGCTCCTGTCCCCCCCTGTGGTGGATCCTGTCTCCGCCCTGGGTGGCTTCTGTCCCAGTCCTGGAACGGCCCCTGCAGCGAGGGTGAAGTTCTTGATGGGCCTCTCCTCAAAAGGGCTCAGCTCAAAATTAATATGGAAAGGTCGGCGAGTAAGTAAGTGAAGGGATGGTTGAATGGCTGGATGAATTAGTGAAAGGGTGAATGGATGAATGAATAATTGAATACATGGATAATGAGAGAGGATGGATGGATTGATGAGAGGGGAAGCATGGAGAGAAAATGTAAATAGCTGGATGTATGGGTGGAAGGGTAGCTGGATGATGGACGAGGGGAAAGATGGATGAGGGGAAGGATGATGGATGAGGAGAAGGATGGATGGATGGATGGAGGGGGAAGGATGGATGGATGAGGAGAAGGATGGATGGATGCATGGATGGATGGGTGAGGGGAAGGATGGATGATGGATGAAAGGAAGGATGGATGAGGGGATGGATGGATGAGGGGAAGGATGGATGGATGAGGGGAAGGATGGATGAGAGGAAGGATGGATGGATGAGGGGATGGATAGAGGGGAAGGATGGATGGATGGGTGGGTGAAAGGATGGATGATGAGGGGAAGGATGGATGGATGGATGGATGATGAGGGGAAGGATGGATGGATGGATGATGAGGGGATGGATGGATGGTTGATGAGGGGGTGGGTGAAAGGATGGATGAAGAGGGGAAGGGTGGATCTTTTGCGCCGCCGCTGCGTCACAAAAGGGACGCAACGGCGGCGTAAAAGCAGCGCAAGGGGCTTGTAAATCTGCCCCAAAGTGTCTACATTGTAAAGAAACCAAATATACATAGCTTCATGTTGTTAAATAACTAAAAAAACTAAGATATCTGTGTTTGTTGTAGGAAAAATGGCCACATAAAATGACGCAAAATTGCCGCTAAATTTCCATATTTGTGCCGCTAAATTTCCATTTTTGTGCCGCTAAATTTGCTAATCCATGCCGCTATATCCTGGGGGGTCTGTGTTCTTAACACGTGCCATGATTGATTGTCTCTCCCCCCTTTTTTTTTTATATATGACGACAGTACCCGGCTGGGACAACTGTAAGTCAATCCTAATTATTTACCACGCATGGGTTACCACTACTCAAGATGAAGGTACACGTTTATCCAGAGAACCTTCTGTACACATGTTGATGTTAACACGTAGTATATCCACTGACCACATGTCCTTAAATCACTTGTAGATGTCCCCCACTGTCCTGTCCTGACGAGACCCTCATCCCCACGGGTCGAAACTTCGTCGACGCCATAGGAATTGAACCACAAGAACAGTGCCTATGATTACGGATAGACACTGTGCTACTATTGTCTGTATCATTGTTTGGTCATTTTCCTTCCTTCCTTGTACGTAATCCCAGAAGAAACCACTGTATATATGCACTCACTGTTCAATTGATACCTTTTTGGTTCTCGTAAACACTTGGGACACTTTGTATTACTATGTACACTAATATATGTAAATAATTATCTATGCAACCATTGTTTTGAAAATGCAAAACCTTGATGAAAAATTCGATACACTGGTGCTTGTCTCTCCCTTGTTCCATCCCCTATATACTCTCGACCTCTATGAATTACTATTATGCTATGTATTAATTTTGGATTCATTAATATCACATCACAGGAACCATTGTTTTTTGGATAAACTGTTTGCCCTGGTTCCTTTGTGAATAGGGTTTCCCTTCTTTTCTCGTAAACGAATATGGGGGGGGGGGGGGCAGAGAGTTACCTTTGTTGCTTCCACCCTGTGTTGCTGCTCACATCTGCTTGAAAAAGAAAAAGTGCTTTCAAATGTTTATACTCTTTTTAAATTGCCGATCCGACTTCAGATTGGTTAATAAAAAGGGGAAAAAAGCCACTGGGTCATTTAAGTGTATGAATGCTTACAAAAAGATGCGCCAGAGGCTATTTTTCTTTTAATTAGCAATTTCTTTAGCCATGCCACACATTTTCCCTACATCACCAGTCTACATTTATCTGCCTCCATGCAGCTTTTGGCAGGAAACCAGCGAATGTGATGCCTTAACAACATCACCTGTAATTTCCTGGATCCATAGAAAGTTCCAGAAGTATGTCACATATACGCAGACAAACCGTGTGGCATCCTCATGTCACACTCACTTTGAGAGGATGGGTAGAATGACCATACAAAGCAAGCTGTCTTCAGTCATCTTGCAGACATTTGTCAAAACCAGTTGCGCCTCTGATTTAGAGTAGAGGATTAGGTCTCAAATAGCGGCTGAACTAGTCTTAACCTTCGTATTCTTCACGCTCTCCTTCAGTACTTTTTCAACATTGCATTTGCTTTGCAAACCCCATTATGTTTGTGCTAGTCCCATTTCTACTTCTCTCAGTACGTGTAAGAGCATCTGACTAATGCTTTTCCCTAAACACCTCATCCTGTGCCTAGAAATATTAAGAAATAAAATGTTGGTATGATAGTTTATTTTAAGCAGAAAAAACACTAGTTAAAATTTGACTAGCAATCAGGGAGCGTCGTGCATGCAAGGCCACTTGGAAATGGTGATTCCGCAGTCACAGTTTTTACTACGTGAATACTGTTTTGCCTCAATTGTCACACAACGCAACATCTGCAGCACAATTCGCAGATTATAGCAACAAAATGTTTTATCAAATGTTATTACAACTGCTGAAGAGAAATATACCACGCTTGACATTTTTCATAAATCAGCTGGTTACCTTTCAACTACCGAGCTCTAGAGATGACAATGTTTCCCTTAAAATGTAAACATAGCTAACTGATGGAGAAGGATATTGCAAGCAGCAGGAAACAAAACCACAAAATACTTAAATTCAATTAGAACAGGGCACGAACGATTCCATCGTTGCCATGAAAATGTTGTCTTTGTTTCAATGTTCACACAAATTCATGTTAACATCATAAGCACGGTTCTAAAAGCAGCAGTTGTTTCAATAGGGCACTCATTCGTTAGGATTCAGGACATTAGACTTTAAAAATAGATGCACCACATTTGGTGTTCTTCTAAAACACCTCCTAATAAGACACATATGGAAAATATAGGACATTTACTTGAGTAATTTGCAGGCAGTTTCTGCTGAAAAGAGGTGCTTGAAGGGGCCCTAATGGATCAATATAGAGGGAACCGCAAACTGAAGGCAGGTTTTAGAGCATAACCGGGCACATCTCCCTTAACAGAACGTGTATATGTAACATAACTCGCACATATCCCTTAACAAAACGTGTAGATGTAACATAACCGGGCACATCTCCCTTAACAAAACGTGTAGATGTAACATATCGGGCACATCTCCCTTAAAAAAACATGTGTAGATGTAACATAACCGGGCACATCTCCCTTAACAGAACGTGTATATGTAACATAACTGGCACATCTCCCTTAACAAAACATGTGTATATGTAACATAACCGGGCACATCTCCCTTAACAAAACGTGTAGATGTAACATATCGGGCACATCTCCCTTAACAAAACATGTGTAGATGTAACATAACTGGCACATCTTCCTTAACAAAACATGTGTATATGTAACATAACCGGGCACATCTCCCTTAACAAAACGTGTAGATGTAACATATCGGGCACATCTCCCTTAACAAAACATGTGTAGATGTAACATAACCGGGCACATCTCCCTTAACATAACTCGCACATATCCCTTAACAAAACGTGTAGATGTAACATAACTGGCACATCTCCCTTAACAAAACATGTGTAGATGTAACATAACTGGCACATCTCCCTTAACAAAACATGTGTAGATGTAACATAACTGGCACATCTCCCTTAACAAAACATGTGTATATGTAACATAACTGGCACATCTCCCTTAACAAAACATGTGTATATGTAACATAACCAGGCAAATCTCTTTTAACGAAACATGTGTATATGTAAAAAAACGGGATCATCTCCCTTAACAAAACATGTGTATATGTAGACTTGTTTCCTGCAGAGTTCAACACTGTATATGTTTTAGCCAAAATATTTTATTCTGGGAGATAAAAATGTAATTGTTAATAAAACGGTGGACATGCGTTCAAATGCAAGATAACATCCATATTTAATAGGGATCCGCTGAATGTGCATACTTTAGAGTGTGTTAAATATCAATGTACCCACTTAATCCTGTCGCAGAATATGATGCATAAGCTGTCTTTATGATTTGCTTTTCCCTGCTGCACAATTTGACTTTAACAGTCATACCTACCGCATAATCTGGTCATCTTTTGCCACATAATTCCAGTGGCTTCCATAATTCTAATTTCATGTTATCTGCCATTCAGCAACCAATCACATGGTTTCAATTTCCAGGTTAAAATGACGGTTTTAAAAACAATTATCAAATCACACTTTAAATAATATCTGTAGTAGCCGTTTACTTTTTATCTGCATGGTAGACGAGTAAAAATTCAGCAACATTCAGCGATTATACTTTGTACAACCAGCGCTATTTCAAAAAGATTTAACTAGAAACAGATGTCTGGTGTTCTTACAATATTTTAAAGCTCTTGACCCACCACAAGGGATGAGGCCCTTTAAACAGCTCTCTCACAAAATATGTCTATCTTTTTCAACAACAGGCAAAATCATCACTGAGGCGGATTCTGTACGTTTGTCTTTCCGTCTTGGGCAGTGTTGTATGATGCACAACTTAAACACTTCATTCCTAGAATATGGAAGGGCACCATGGATCGTGCACTACAGTCGTTGCAGAGAATCTGTAATTCAAACCAAACCAAAATGAGAATACACGCAAAAAATAGCGGAACAATTCTTTAAATTGGCAGCACACTCAATCTTTCTAGATGTTATCACTAAAGCTAATTGTACAAACAGGGTGAAAAACACCCTTGACATTTTAGGGGATAAATGGCAAGGGGGGTGGTAGGTCCCGATACAAAAAAACGAATTTGCATGCACAGACATCCTTTAATAAAATGTAAATGGATGGATGCTACATCACTTCACATCTTATTAAGTGGGTACTCAGATGTCGCACTGACTCGGCACTAAAATGAAATCAGTGGACCCCAGTCAATTCTGCCGTAGCTTCAATAAAAGAACAAGAGGTAGAATACAGTTGTTCAGGACTAAATATTTTGTTCGAGATACTCTCATGAAATACTAATACATGAAAAGTTTCTTAATGCATTATCAGTGTGACATATGCTAGTGAAGACAACAATTCTTTAACAACAAATCCTTTTGTTCAAATAAAGCAATTAGAACTAAGAACTGCAAACTGTTGCATGAATGCTATAATCAATCCTTAATGGAAACCATCAAACACGTAAAGAAAGTCGAGGTGGGAGCAGTGCTATAAAAAATAACTTAAAACAGTCTTTGGGAGCAGAACAGCAGTTCACCATTATTATACAGCTGAATTGGTGAAAAAAATTGAACTCATCTCCAGGGAATTTACGGTGCATCAGTTTCTTAATCCCCGACCACACCAGGCATGTCTAAAGAGACAGGGGACCTCAAGAATCAAGTTTTACTGTACGAGCAGGACCCACAAAATAAAGGCATCATTCTTCATGTATCTGTCTTTTGAACTTCGAAGGACAGATTGGGTAGGCTTGACTGAATGGTAGATTCTGGGTGGGGTGTTCATTCAGTTCCATGCATTAGCAGCAATTACCGCTACACCCTGCCTTCAAGGTCTATATCGCCTTAGGTGTCAGATGCTCCTCTGGGAGGGGGTCTGTATTACTGAACAGGTTGTAGCCTGCGGGGACAGTCTCCCAGATGTAGTAACCCTGTATATTGAGCACCAAGGGTGCGAGGTCCCTCGGCTTCTGCCCTATTGACGTTAGGTTTGCCCCACTTGGAAGCGTAGCTGACACCCAGCCCTTAATAATTAGCACACTCTCTCTTCAGTGCCTTCTGCCCCAATATATTGCAGTGCCCATATACTTACAAAGTAGGGCTCAGTGGGCCACCCCAAAAATGGACTCCTTCAATGACACCCAGGGGAAGAAGGATATTCTGAGCAGACTCCCTTGGGACGATGATTTTTATGATGCTGTTGATGCATCAATTTACAAGGCAGTTTCAGAGGCCATGGCCCCATTGGAGGAATGCCTTTTGAGCCAAATAGCGCAAGCATGTAAAAAGATAGTAGGGACCGCTTTGGGCCCCGTAACTACAAATCCACCCCCCCCCCCAACCCCTAGATTCGAATCTGCTGCCAGTGAAGCGCCCCCACGAGGCGGGAGCAGACCTGGACGCAATCACTAGGCTCAAGCAGGCATTCTAGGCCAGTACTGCTCCTCCAGTGGACCCCTCTGCCCCGGTTGATGATGATCATAGGTACACTGATGACGACGCAGGAACCTCGCGACCTTAGCTCCATTCCTTCCACCCCACCCACCTCCTGTACCTGATGACCAGGGGCTATGCTCTGACATGTTTGACCCAGATGAGATTCTTCACCGGAGGTCTTCTAAATGAGCCCCGTCAGAGAAGGCCGCACAGTACGTGGCGGGTCGCATTCGGATGCCTCTGGAGAAGGTATCCCGAAACTGTCTGAGGGCGGAGTGCCTCCACCCCTCCCTAGAAGGCCAGGTGGTGTTAACTCCCGACACTGACCCACGAATGGCCACCTTCATACAAAAATTCATGAAGGATGCAAAAAAAAAAAAAGGGTTAGAAAGGTCCTGGCAGGCTTGCCAGGACAAGTTGCTGGACACCCTTGGGCCGCTAACAAAGACTCAATATGGCAGAGGAGGCCAGGTCATCTGGCTCTCTAATTTCACCCGATACCCTTTCGGTATGGGCGCAGGGCACTGTTGTCATCCACAGCAACGCGACTTGCGCATTGTGGACAGAGAGACGTCAGTCCCTGCTCATTAAGGTGGACCCCAAGTTTGGGGATCTGGCGGACTCCGAGGCAGGTCCTATTGTGCAGGGGGGCCTCTTTGGGGAACATTTTATCAAAGGAATTGGGGAGGTTTATGAATACCTTTACCTCAGTAGACAAAGCACAGTCCTCCATTAAAAAAGTTTTCCACTCCCGGGTTTTCAGCGGGGCTGGTTGAGGCAGGGGCCGCTTGACTGGTCGCCATAACAACCAGTACAACTCTGGAGGACAAGGCTCCTGCCAAGGACAGTATCAAGACTAGGCCAGATTTGCAAACCTCTACACCATCAGAGGGAGGCGAGGCAGAGGCGCCAAAGGCACTGGGACCTCCAACAGTACCAGTGAATGTTTCCGATTCTTCCCCTGTAAAAGGTAGGGGGCAGACAGGAAAAACAATTCCAGGCCTGGACTTCCATCAGGTGGACGCTTGGGTACTCCAGACTATTCAAGGGTTCCAAATTGAGTTTTATGGTACTCCCACCCAAGCCGAACTCCTGCGCCCCCATCAGTTTTTTGGCAGAAGAGTCGGCCCTGGCGGACCAGGAGGTGAGATCCCTGCTGACCAAAGGAGCTATCTCCCCAGCAACTCTAAATCCCAGGGGGTTCATCCGCAGCCTCTGTCTGGTGGACTAAGTGAACAGAGGTCAGCATCCGGTCATCAAACTGCGCGCGTTCAATGAGTGGCTGGTCTATCGCCACTTCACAATGGAGGAGATCCATTTGCTTTGGGACATCCTCTGCTCTCGAGACTTGATGGTGTGTCTGGACCTTAAAGATGCCCAACTCTCTATCCCCATTTTTTCCCCTCACAGCAGGTTCTTAACTGGTTTTCGTGGGGAAGAGACACGTACGCATTCCACACCCTGCCCTTCGGCGTCTCCTTGGCACACTAGTGCTTTACGTAGGTCTTCAAACCGGTAGTGGAACACCTGCGGTCACAGGGGATGAGACTAATAGTCCATCTCGACAATCTCCTGATAATGACGCAGTGCCCCAACAAACTGGAGCTGCAACTCCTACAGAGCTTGGGGTTCATAATCAACGATTCTAAATCTCTCCTAGTCTCCTCACAAAAGGTGATTTTTCAGGGTTTCTTGATCGACTCTGTAGAGACTTTTCTCAGTCTTCCTTCTCGCAAGGTGGCAAAAATTTGCCACAAATTGTGGCCGTGCTCACGAAGCTCCGCATCTCTTTAAGACAGGTGGCGCGCCTTGTAGGCCTCCTCTCCTCCTCTCCTCCTCCATCCAGGCCATCTTCCCGGGGCCTTTTCACTACTGCGCCCTCCAACACTCGAAGGCCACTCATCTCTGCAAGGGGCTCTCATATACTCAGCAGGTGACTCTCTCCGCAGAAGCCAAGAAGGAGATCACATGGTGGCATACCAACATGGAGGCGTGGAACGGACGGGCAATATTTGGCTCCGTGCCAGATATAGGCATCGAGTCCGACGCCAGCAAGTCAGGCTGGGGCGCCAGATGTGGTGAGTTCACCACAAGAGGGGAATGGTCTCTGCTTGAACAACAATTGCATAACAACTGTTTGGAGCTCCTGGCGTGTTCCTTTACAATCAGAAGTTGGACCAAGGACTCGATCCAATCTTGTGTTCTCCTGAAGATGGACAATGCATTGGCGGTCAGGTACATCAACAAGTTAGGGGGCATCCGGTCGAAGGCTCTCTCCGACCTTGCTGCCAAATTCTGGCAATATTGCCTGGACAGCCAGATCTCGGCGACGTGGAATACCTTCCGGGTCAGGACAATTAGGCGTCGGATTTTCAGTTCCGTCACTTTCAGGACACGACCCTATGAAAACTTCATGCAAGAGTTTTCTCGGACCTTCAGAAAAAATAGGGTCCCTTTTTCAGTGTATCTCTTTGCCTCCCGCCTGGATGACCAATTACCCAGGTTCTTCAGTTGGAGACCGGATCCCTCAGCGGCGGCCATGGACGCATTCCTCCAGGACAGGACAAGGGAGCAGGATTATGCCTTTTCCCGGTTCGCCATGATCACCCGGGTCTCAGCCCAGGCTTGGGGGCAGTCAGCGATGGTGGTGATCATTACACCAATTTGAAAATCGCAAGTCTGGTTTCCAGTTCTGCTGGAACTTTCCTGGGATTATCCAATCCCTCTCCCACTGTTTCCAGCCCCGCTTCTCAGTCCAGAACAACAGCCTCACCTGCTCATCCTGCAAGGGTCGCTAGCCCTCATGGCATGGCGGATGACAAAGGACGATGGTCAGTCCCAGGCCTTTTGGGCGCAGCAGAGAAGTTCATGTCCAAGGCCTGGGTGGACAGCACAGTCAAACGCTATAGGTCTACCTGGAGAAGCCAATGGGACCTTGATCCTGTGACAGCAGATGTGATCCACATCCTGAATTTTTGGGCCTCGCTGGCCGAGGAAGGCCTGGCCTACAGGTCTATTAATACCGTGGGCTCAGCTATATCTGCAGGACACTCCGTGGTGGATGGCTCCCCGGTGGGGGAACACTCATTCGTTTGTCGACTACTGAGGGGGATCAGGCTGTCCCTGCCTCTAGAGCTCAGATATTCAGCCCTCTGGGATGTGAACCAGGTACTCAACCTCTTCTTTCCTGGCAACCAAACAGGCTCCTGTCCAGAAAGGAATATGCTACTTACCAGTATGCATCTGTTCTTGGCATGTAGGGCTGCTGACATTCATATCTGTGCATAGATCGCCGCCTAGTGTTGGGTCCGGATGATTGCACCTTGTTGTCCTGGAAGAGTCTTTGAAGTATCACGAGATAGGTGACTCCTCCCCTGGACTACAGTGCGCATGGGCATCTTCTCCATCCTCAGATTGTTTTTCGCCATTGTGGCAGAGATGGAGATAGTAAAGTAAGAGATGGACATGCAAAAGATAATGCTGCAGCTGCGACAGGCACCGGGAAGGAGGGCGGGCGATATGAATGTCAGCAGCCCTACATGCCAAGAACAGATGCATACTGGTAAGTAGCATATTCCGTTCGAGGCATGTGGGCTGCTGAATTCATATCTGTGCATAGACTGTATAGCAGTATCTCCTCTAGCGGTGGTTACCTGTGCCAGCTGCAGCAGTTTGAAAGAGAGTTTTGAGGACAGCCTGGCCTACAGCAGCTTGCTGCTTTGCTTGCACGTCTACACAGTAGTGTTTTGTGAAAGTGTGTATGGTAGTCCATGTGGCTGCTCTACATATGTCCTAAAGAGGGATATTTCCTAGGAAAGCCATGGATGCCCCCATTTTTCTCGTATTGTGTGCTCTTGGGGGTACGGTTAAAATGCGTTTTGCTTTTTGATAACAAATCTGAATGCATCTAACTATCCATCTGGCTATTCCTGACTTTGATATGGGATTCCCTTTATGTTGTGGTGAAAAAGCAAAAAATAATTTCGTTCTGTCCACATAGTAAAGCAGAGCTCTTTTTACATCCAGTGTGTGTAGGGCTCTTTCCGCTACTGACTGTGGATTTTGGAATAACACTGGCAGTTCTATTGACTGATTAATATGAAAAGTTGATACGACTTTTGGCATAAATTTAGGGTTTGTTCTAAGAACTACCTTGTTAGCATGTAGTTGCATGAAGGGTTCTTGAATTGCTAATGCTTGTAGCTCACTAACTCGCCTGAGTGAGGTAATGGCAATCAAGAATGCCACCTTCCATTTTAGAAATTGCAATTCGCATGAGTGTGAAGGTTCGAAAGGATGCCCCATAAGTCTGGTAAGTAAAGCACTATATTTAGGTTCCAGACTGGAGAAGATGGGTGCCTTGGAGGAATCACCCTTTTAAGACCCTCCATAAAAGCTTTGATTGCTGGTACTCTAAACAGTGAAAGGTGTTGCCTGTTTTGAAGGTATGCTGCTATAGCAGCAAGGTGTAGTCTTATTGAAGAGTAGGCTAGGTTGCATCTTCGAAGATGCAGTAGGTAACATATAATGTTCTGAATGGAAGCATCTAATGGGTTGATTTGGTTATTGTTGCAGTAAATAACAAATCTCTTCCATTTAGCTGCATAGCATGCTCTAGTAGTCGGTCGGCTTGACTCCTTAATGATGTTCATACAGTCTGGAGGCAAGTTAAGGTATCCAAATTCTAAGACTTCAGGAACCAGATCGCTAGGTCCACCTGGTTGGGATCTGGGTGCCTGATTTCTCCATGGTTCTGAGTTAGAAGATGGGGTGCGAGGCGCAGCCTTTGATGAGGAACTACTGAAAGCTCCAGGAATGTTGTGTACCACGACTGTCTCGCCCATGTGGGAGCAACTAGGATTAGTGTGAGTGACTGTTGCCGCAGTTTGCGTGCCACCAGCGGGATTAGTGGTGCTGGGGGAAAAGCGTACGTAAATCTGCCTGACCAGTTCATCCATATCGCATTGCCCTGTGACAGCGGATGTGGGAACCTGGCGGCAAAGTACCGGCATTTTGAGTTTTTGTTTGTGGCAAACAGGTCTATATCTGGGTGCCCACACTGTTAGAAGAATGGCTGGAGAACTTGGGGGTGAATCTCCCATTCGTGAAGTTGTTGGCTGGGTCTGCTGAGCAGATCCGCTATCTGATTGTCTTTCCCTGGGAGGTGTTCTGCCAGGAGAAAGATGTCTTTTGGAATTGCCCACTTCCATATGCTCTGTGCTAAGTGGGACAGCTGTGGGAAGTGTGTTCCTCCCTGCTTCTGGATATAGTACATGGCTGTCATGTTGTCTGTCCGGATCAACACAGTCTTGCTGTACAGGTATTTTTGGAATGCTTTTAGAGCTAGGAATATTGCCAGCAACTCTAGTTGGTTGATATGCAGTTTCTTTTGTTTGATTGTCCAGAGCCCTTGTACTGTGTATTGAAGTAGGTGGGCTCCCCAACCTGTCAGTGATGCGTCCGTTGTTAGTACTAGTTGTGGAACTTGCTCTTGGAACACTCGCCCTTTGGAAAGGTTTTGTGGGTTCCACCACTGCAGAGAGTTGTAAGCGCGACTGTCTACCAACACTAGGTCTTTTAGTTGTCCTTGAGCTTGGTTCCACTGCCGTGCTAGGCATTCTTGCAATGGACGCATTTGTAGTCGGGCATGGGGGACAATGAATATGCAGGACGCCATCATGCCTATGAGCTGCATGAAGACTCGAGCTGGCAAAGAGTGTTGTGGCTGAAATTAGCGAATGAGCATCTGCATGCTGGTTATCCTTGCTGAGTTTGGATATGCCTTTGCTACCGAGGTGTCTATAGTAGCTCCCAGATATTGTTGTGTGTGGGATGGTTGTAGATGCGATTTTGGGTAGTTTATCGAAAAGCCTAGGCTGTGTAGCAGTTGAAGTGTTTGAGGCGTTTCTCTTGCACACTATTCGTACGATTTTGCTTGTATTAGCCAATCGTCTAGGTATGGGAACACGTGGATGTGTTGCCTCCTGAGATGTGCAGCTACTGTCGCTAAGCATTTTGTAAACACTCTTGGAGCCGTGGTTATCCCGAAGGGGAGAACCTTGAATTGGTAGTGTTGACCTTCTATTGTGAACCTGAGGTATTTTCTGTGAGCTGGATGGATGGGTATGTGAAAATAAGCATCCTTGAGGTCCAATGTTGCTAGAAAGTCTTCTTGCTGGAGTAGAGGAAGCACTTGCTGTAGTGTGATCATATGGAAGTGCTCCGACAGAATGTATTGATTTAGGGGTCTGAGGTCTAATATTGGTCTGAGTGAACCGTCCTTCTTGGGAATAAGTATATAGAGTATACTCCTGTCCCTTGGTGTTGGGAAGGGACTGGCTCTATGGCCCCCTTTTCCAGCACGGATCACACCTCTTGTTGTAGCAGGGTGATGTGTTCTTTGGACATAGGACGGTGTGTGGGTGGTGTGTTTGGTGGGGTAGAGGTGAGTTCTAGGCAATATCTATACTGGATAATTTGTCTCACCCACCTGTCTGTGGTAATTGAGTTCCAGACAGGTAGGAACTGTTGGATCCTGCCTCCGACCGGTGTTAGGTGGTCTGGAGGTAGTGTGATGAAGTCACTGTTTTGTGGCAGTGAAGGCTCTGGTGTTATTGCCTCCACGTCCTCGTCCCTTATTATTGTTGCCCCTATAACCTCCTCTGTTGGAGTTTTTGTTAAAGGAACCTTGTGTGTTGCTTTTGTATGTAGATGAGGTTTGTGAAGTATTGACTCGTGTAGCTTCTCTGTATGAGGAGCGTCGAAAGGAACCTCTGTGTTGTTGAAACTGCAATGCACCCATTGATTTGGTCTAAACTGGTGTCCACTGCAGGCCCGAAAAGGAAGTCTTGATTGACTGGTTGGTTAAGAAAGGTGGATTGCACCTCGTTCTTAAAGCCAGAAATGCGTAGCCATGCACGTCTTCGTAATAAGACACTAGTGGACCTGGCTGCAGTGTCTGCTGTGTCAAGCGCACATTTAATGGAGGCGTTTGTAATACATTTTCCATCCTGTATGAGGTCAGTAGCTTGTGCTTTGAAAGGCTCAGGCAGGTGTTGCATCAAACTTTCAAGCTGGTTGTAGTGTGCTCTGTCGTGACGGGCTAGTAGAGCTTGTGTATTTGCAATTCTCCATGAATTGGAGGCCTGTGATGCTACTCTTTTACCCGAGGCCTCTAGTATGTTGGACTCTTTATCAGGAGGTGGAGCTTCTCCTGTTGTCTGTGAGTTGGCCCGTTTGCGTGCGTTGGCCACCACTAGTGAATCTAATGGCAACTGACCTCTGATATAAGTAGGGTCTGTAGGGGCCGCTCGATATTTCTTTTCAATCCTGGCATTGATTACACGTGCTCTGGCTGTATCTTTAAATATATCTGGCGCGTGTTTTAGGACCCCTTTCAACAAAGGAAGTGTTCTGACATTTTTCTCAGAAGTAGGGAATGTGTCAAATAAAAAGTCCTCTTCTATAGGTTCATTGTGCATGTCTACGTTGTGGTACTGCGCCGCCCTATCTATTAGCTGGTTGAAGACAATGGTGTGATCAGTAGGTGACGGCCTTGTTGGGTATGAGGTGTCAGGGATGGGATGCGAGTCATATGGATCAGTGGGCTCTACCCATGGTTCATTTTGAGGGTTAGGATCCTCTGGATAGTTAATATCATATTGAGGATCTTCCCCTGTGTCGCCCTCATTGTCCCCAGAGTGCGTAGGAGAGTAAGGAGCAAAAGGCGTAGTAGGCATAGTGGGATAGAAAGGAATGAAGGGTCTAGAGGGAGAAGTCCCAAAGTCCTTTTTCTTTAGAGGAATGGGGGAATGAGGGTGAGTGACCAATGGCCTCTTTTTCCTGTGTAAAATAGTGACTTTACCAGTCTCAGGGTTGATATATATTTTTGCCTGATCCTCAGATGGCTCTGGGTGGAAAAGTTCTTCTTCCACTGTCCGTGGCTGTGTCTTTGACTTTTTTGACTCAGTCTTTTTTGGATCTCCCGTTACCTTTGGGTCGACTACCTTTTTTGGTTCGACGACTTTCGGTGCCTTACTGCTCTTCTTCGGCTCGGGCTCTTTGTCCGGCTCGACGACTGATTGCAGATCGACCGGAACTTCAGGTTCGATGCGCTTTCTGTGCTCGACAGATTTTTTAGGTTGACTGTCTTTTGTCGAGTCTAGGCTTTTTCTCGGACCGACCACTGTTTTAGGAGCACTTGTCTTTGGGTCGGTGCCTTTGTTTGGCTCGATAACCTGTTTCGTCTGGGCCACAGGCTTCGGTACGACGCCCTCTTTGTCGGAGACCCTCTTTGGTTCGACGACTTTTTGTGCAGCGGCCTTCTTCGGATCGACGGCCTTCTTCGGTTCGGTGGCCCTCTTTGGCTCGACGGCCTTCTTTGGTTCTGCGCTTTTTGTCTGGATGGCCTTCTTCAGGTCGACGCCCTTAGGCTGTACGGCCTTCTTCGGTTCGACGCCCTTTGGGTAGACTACTTTTTTGGGTTCTAGAACCTTCTTTGAGATCACGTTACTTGGACCTGGGGTGTCTGAAGGCTTAATCTTTGTTTTCGAAGCCGAGCCGGACGGCGGGGCTGCCGAATGGTGTTTTGGATCTTGGCTAAGGCCTTTAGGCGATGCCTCGATCGAAGACTTCGGTAACGGGGTAATTGGTGTCGGGGGCAATGTACTCACGATTTGCCCCGGTGGGATTTCGTCATCGGAGTCCGAGTGGTCCTCGATGGTGATGATCTCTAGATCCGAATCTTCTCCTTCTGGAAGTTCCTGTTCATCCTCGAAGATGTTGTCTGGTTCCGGTGCCTGTCGCTGCATCTCTTGCCTAGCGACCCGTCGAATCCGGATCATTTTCTTCTAACGGAATTGGGCACAGGCTGGGCAGGTTTCTTCCTTGTGGTCCGGTGATAGGCACTTGTTGCATACCGTGTGTCTGTCAGTATGCGGGAACTTGGAGTGGCATTGTGGGCACCTTTTGAACAGGCTCCTTTCCATCGACAGCAGGCCCACGTGGCGTCGAAAAGGACCAACGGCCCGCGTCGACGACAGAGTCGAGATTGAAAGCTTGATCGAGTCAAGAAGTACCGAGCGAGAATACCGTCGAAGTCGAAGGCCTTTTGGCCTCGAGAAAAGTTTAGTTTTGATTCTGAAGTTGGAGTATAGGAATAACATCCGAACCCAATGGCGGAAAAAAACAATCGGAGGATGGAGAAGATGCCCATGCGCACTGTAGTCCAGGGGAGGAGTCAGCTATCTCGTGATACTTCGAAGACTCTTCCAGGACAACAAGGTGCAATCATCCAGACCCAACACTAGGCGGCGATCTATGCGCAGATATGAATTCAGCAGCCCACATGCCTCGAACAGAGCTTTCGGTAAAACTAGCCATGCTTCTCTGTCTGATCTCCTGTAGACAGTTGTCGATGTCGGCGCGCTGGACATCATCATCAGGATATTTTCTTTTTCTGGAGTTACTTTCACTATCTGTAGACGGACGAAATGTGGAACAAAGTCCATTTTGTGTCCGGCATTTCCTGAGTCACCGAAATTGTGTGTACTGCCGGGTCTTAAGGCCTATGAAGAAATGTCAGAGCAATGTCACCCTCCTGACGAGCAGCAACTCTTAAATGCCTTGTGCAAGCCTGACAGAGCGGTGTATTCTCCCACAATAGCCCAGTGGGTTCGATAGATGATGCACGAAGCAGGTATTGACCTGAGGTTGTTTGGGGCCCACTCCAAGCATGGGGCAATGGCCTCAAAAGCCCTCTCATTGGGGGCTCGACTGGAGGATATTATTAATGCTGCAGATTGGTCTTCGGACTTCACATTCAAGAGGTTTTACATCAAATCAGTACTGAAGATGGCCCACTTGTTGGTAAGTAACCTTTAAACTAGCATAATCCTCACCTCCGGTGTTGACATAGAATGAAAAACTTCCTAGCTATCGTTATGGAAAGTTTCAATTCTATTAAGGGACTCAGAGGCAAGGATTATCCCACTGAGGATTCCGCTGCTGAGTGGGTAACTAAATTTGAGTTTCTCGTGTTGAGCTAATGTTGCATGGATGATGTTTGATTCACCGGTGACCCTGCGACCTTGACTTCTTCCCTTTCAGGGTTAAACATTAGCGATGAATGTATCCTAAATAAGTCTTTTGTTTGCAAGAATGGATGCAGATAAACAGGATTGGTGAGTTGATGGCAATGGCTGATCTCACGCAACGAAAGAGGAGGAATGGCCAGTGATGATGGGCTATGACCTGGGTTACCAACACCTGATTGGCTGGGATAGAGACTGTTCTGATGAACTCTGTTTGTTTCTATTCCCAAAGCCTCATGGGAATTGTAGTTGTGGAGTTTAAGTTTTGAAATGGCTGCTGTTCAATAAAAGTGGAGACAGTAAAGTATAATCCTCGCCTCCGGGTCCTTAATAGAATTGAAACTTTCTGTTACGATAGCTAGGATATTTTTCATTCCTAGCTTTTTTACTGCGACCGCACACTTGCACATTATTAGTGAAAGATGGGTGTTATTTTGCACTGTTGCCTATATGAAGACCTTTATTTGCCTCCACTAAACAAAGCTCATTTCCTTCAAGCAACGGTGAAGTGTTTCAAGAATTGCTCTAGCTGCCCAGCCCATGAGAAAAGGAGATAAATCAGGTATTGTTCAATAGCTTTGACAAAGGGTTGGTTACGTTAAGAGCAGTGACACTATCAAAAATGTTTTCAACCAATCCCTTAATCTGCCACATCATAGCCAGCAGATGTGTCAAGAAGAATCAAGAATGTTGATGGATCATCAAGGGAAATTAGGAGATCTTCAGAGAAGCTGGTCAGTAGGGGTTTGGCCAGTGGCCAAATCATATAACTCGTTTCAAATTACATTTGTTTTGCAGCACCGTTTGAAAACTAATTAATGAAATACTAAACTGTGAAAAGGAGAGAAGGAACAAAAGAATTGGAGCATTATAGAAACGGGCTAAACTGTAAAGAATGTGGGAATAGAAGAGCAAGGGTGAATACAAGCAGGGCTGGAAAGGAAACCACAATCTGTCCTGACAAACGTTTTGAATCAGCCCACAACTGCAAGTTACCTTGACTAGAATGGGGTTGTGACAACCCTACTTGCTCTGAAAGCATCCCTCTGCCTGAAACCTACCAGGGAACACATCAAGTAGCAGAAGGGCCAGTCCAACACTGAGTGTAGAGTGCAAAAGTGAGAAAAAGGACTCCACCATGAGAAAGAAAATGAGAACTCAGACTGCGTGCTGCAAATTGACATAGAGAATATAAGAAGAATGAGAACAGGACCACTGAAAGTGGAAGGAAATAGAAGTAATGTTGTACCCTGTGCCAAATTCAAAAGAGAGAGAGAAATGAAACCAATAGTAGGTTTAAATCAAGCAATTCAAATAAAAAAGAGAAATCACATCAAATCAATTAGACTCCAGACCAGACTCAATACTTTGACCGTTGGTCCCAGTTGCAGAACCATTTAATAACTCTTGTATGGGTAACAAATTAGAGATTTTTTCTAACCACACAAACAACCTTAGTAGTCTCCTGAGTCAACCTAAAAAGCCCAAAGGCTGCACCCTCAGGAATCAGACAGCCGGGCTCAGGGGTGAAAGGGAGAAATAATTTGTCCTTGGTCCAGAGAGAGAGAAAAGACATATTATGTCAGGGCAGAAAGAACATTGGCTGTGGACTGTGCCATCTTTTGAAGGTCTGAGAGTCCAAGACTATTTGGCTACTTGAATGCTTTGAGAAATTATCGGTGCCTATCACTCTTCAGTAATCTGAATGGAATGTTGAATGTTAGAGGGAATGTTGAATGTTAGAGGTAAAGTTGGAAGCCGGAGAGCAGTTGTGCCTACAGCAGATCAGAAATGTTTTCTTAAAGAACCTAAATTCCTATCACCCGAGATGCTAACTAATAACATTAGGCTGAAAGTGGAGGCCAAACAACATTACTGCAGAGAAAAGAATGCAATCTGGGGTAAACTGACACAAGTGTTGCGGTTTGATGCCACTGCTCACAAAGAGGGGGGGCACTCATGTCCAGGATTACTTTTATTTTGTTGCATGAAAGTGGTCTAGCACCTCTGTTACCAGGGGTAACAAGCCAAAGTTCTGAAGTGATGCCGAGATATACATGGTTCATGCCACCACAAAGTAGATACCAATCCATGTAACTAACAATTACATTGGAATCCAAATTGAAAGAATAGCTTGCACATGGAAGATACACATCAGTGCATGTGAACAATTCACACTGTGCATTAGTTAAAAATATTTGAATCCTAGAACAAGCTTCAGGAATTTGAAAAGAGTGGTCACTTTGTTAAGAGCTGGAAAGAGAATAAAAAGCTATGAGGCCAAGCAAATTACTCACCTATTTCTTCAAACACTTAACAACGATAGAAATGATTGTACCATGTAAAAGTAACAGTTTGAACTGACATTACATGATGTTTCAAATCATTCATATCCAATTCAAGGTCAAATTTAGAGTTCAAATACTTTTGCCAGTCCAGCAGATAGGGGACTTCGATGAACGCCAGCAGTATACAAGCATTTCACGCTTGTATCTGGCAATCATCGTCTCGTAGAACACATTTTACTCAAATTAAAAGGCATGTACCAAAGCAAGATCACAGGTAGCATACGTGGAATACTACGCATGAGGTATTGCATTTGCAGTTTGAAAGGAAAGTGACCAGCCAAATTTCATAAGTTCCAGATGCAATAATTAAAGTCGCACTCAGAAAGCAGGCGGTTGATTTTGCATCTTTTGCAAAAATGGGTGCTGATAATGCTCTTGTGCTAACTGGATACATCAATGAAGGTGAACTGAATGCCGACTTGCCTCAACTGTCATGTTCTGATATTCCGTGGGCATAGGAGTTTGGGCCACTTCATCGTCTAACTCTTTCCAGTAACTTGTCATATCAAGAGCAGAGTGCATACACAATGGACACCTGTATCCGCTACAAGGAAAGGGGAGAACAACAGACAATTAGGCAAGGTGAAATACCACACAGGGAAGTGATTACATATACATTAGGAATCAATTAATAAGTGATTATAATCTAAATATTTAGATCCTATAGCTGATAATGTATTTCTTGTGCATCATATGGTTTATTATGTAATACAGCCTGCATCAACAAAGTGTGTGTTTCCCCAATCTAACAGGCATGCCGATGTCCTCTGATTCATTGTTTGACATGTGAGCAAACATCTTTAAAAGCTCAGTTCCTCAAGACAGACGCGGCATTGTGCTAGAGGGAAAACACGGAGGAAAGAAAAAAAACATTTGAATTGCCTACACAGCAACAATCCTGAAGGTGACCCATCAATTGCCTCTTTGGCAAGGAGTGCTGACACAGACCAGTCTACTCTAATGACAACTAGAAACAGTGCTTAATTTGTGAAAGGAGAGCTAGTGGCCGAAACTCTGATCAGAAGCCAGCAGCCGTTGCGATTACATATCAGCATGCCAAGATTCACGGCTGGGAGTCTTTAATCCACTACAAACACTCTCTGTGCCTTTTTCTCGCTCTTGCTGCTTCTTCTCTTTGCGACGGTTTTGCCGTCTTTCTCGTCCTTCATCTTTCCGATCTGTGTGTTTTTCCTTCTCTTGTGCTCGGTAAACAGCTGATGCGAGAAATAAGTGCTGGTCCTCAAAAATAAGTTCTGGTGCCCCTCACCGGCAACCACCGGCTCAAATTAAACATTGCCTAGAAGACTAAATTGGGTCTACCTGAAGAACAGACACAAACAGAATATCTGAGCATCCCAAACACTGTGATCATGGAAACTCCATGGATTGAGGATAACAAGTCCTCCCCCAGTCTCCTCCTACGTCGAATGGAGGAATCCAGATATGTGATAGATGTGGTATTGGACTCCTGGTTAATAAACCAGTCAGATGCACTCCTACTATAATATTATAATAGCAGAGGTTACTCTCTCTAGCATATTCAGACTTCTTGAAGCAGAGTACATGTGCATGTCACCGCAGATGTACTGGAAAATCTTTTGGTATCTTCTATACAAATATAGCCTTGTAGAGGAACAGTAACGGGCAGACACTTATGTACTGCAAGGATAAGACCTCAAAGGTCAACATTTCTAGGATGGTACACAACAACTATTGCACTGTTGGGCCACAGCATGATAGGGTCATCTTGTGGTTAGGTCCAATCTGCACCTTTAAGATTGCCTGAATATTATGCCCATTGGGCACTTTACGGGTTACTCCAGGTTTCAGTTAGGCCTACGCAAAACTTAAAATATGCCGGCATAGATTTTGGAATTTCGTGTTGTGCGAAATTCCAGAAATTAAATTACTTTGCATAATTACGCTTCATCAAAAATCATCAAAAAATTACCACAAACACACAGGAACAAAAGAACACAAGCAGCTGTTTGCGGTGACTTTGTTTTGCACTATTTTTCAGCTCAATGCTCATCCTCGTATCACGAATATAGCACACCGCTAGTTTTCATCCCATAGCAGACTAACGAGGCAGCTAGTGTAACCAAAGGGCCTCTTCTTTTTTGGCAGGTAAACAAAATGCTGAAATTAATTGAAAATGCTTCATAGAACAGTTCCTTCCACCGTATAGCATGGAGCTCACAGATCTGCGACTGACAGAGAAGCCCACAGACTAGATCCCAATCCACACACAGCAAGCACTGCCTACATGAATGAGATACATTAGTAAAACGGTCTTCAAAACTAGATTTCTGCAACATATATGGGAACCCACTAATGTATTAAAGTAAGGAAGAAAATTCCCTAAAAAAGAATGAATAAAACATACACTTGGCAAAAGGAACAGAGAGACAAGAATGAAGCACTGAGTCTAAGGGAGAGAAGAAAAATGCAATCATCCTCATAAATAAGGTAAGCAGTAGCAAAGTCCTTCTAATTGAGACCTATTATCTTTGGCAACGCTTTTGGCGAAGCTATTCAGCGACAAAAATAGAAAAAAAGATATTCAATACCAATGCATGCACTCCTGAAGAATTCACCCAAAGTCTTGAAATTCTCAAAAAAGCGGTTCTTCTTTATTGACAATTTCTTAGTTTTCTTATATCAATGCCTAGCCAACCAACGTGTGTTTTGGCACATGGAAATAACCAATGACTGGTAGGTATGCGCAATCATCACAAACTCATCTTTAAGATTCTGGAAAATCGGCTGTAAAGCTTTTGTATCAGGCTGCAGTGAGTAGTGCGATGGGTCTGTATATATGCAATTAATACACTCTCAAATTAGAGCAATTATCAGAATAAGAAATGATTCCTTTATTTGGGGCATACGGGTCTAGGACACCATTACTCTGCCACTCCCGAAAATGAACAAAAGAATGCTTACAGGACACCACTCAGTACTATATGTGTACACACGAAATAGAAGAATGATCACTTATTCTGATAACTGTCAACTGGACCTGGACTGGGCCCTGCTTGTGGGTCTCTGCTTGACACCTGTGTATCTCCAAGTGCCTCCCCTGACGTCCTGGCGACCTTTCTGAAAGAAAAATTAATTTGGGGGGAAGGTGCAAACATATTACCCGTTAGGGTTTCAAGGCACAGGGGGCCGTCGGGGAGATTAAGTAAGCTACTACTCAGTCACACATTGCTGAGCTGCCACCGGGATCTCCGGAGTCAGCCGCTCTAGCCGCTGTGCCACACCTCTCCCACCTTTATTTGTGTACTTCTTCAATGGACTGGACTTAAAGGACGGAGTCAGAACGTAAAATCTTTGACCAGGACAAACCTGGTTGGTGTATCCAGGCCACGCTAAATTACGGTCAGCCTCAAATTGCACCTAGGTCCTGGTCGAAAGCGACCTTTGGATATCAATGGTGCTTTGTGCTTCTTGATGCTATCCCTGCTTGAAACTTCAAACTTTTTGCCAAGTCTTTTATAACATTTAACACTATTGTTCTAATTTTGTTTGTGAGTTTTATTGTTTTGCATTTGACAACGTTTTACACATTGCCCTAAATTAATCCTGTCTGCTCTGTGCCATATCTATCAGGGGGGTGAGCTCAGATTAGAAGAGTGACTTTGTTTCTTCAGTCAGAAAGGGTTACGATTATTCCATGAGGTGGGCACTCATACACCCCAAATAACACTCAAACATCTCTGATGATGAACTGCCTTAGCTGCTAATAATCATCTGGGGTACCTGCAATAGCTGGAAGACAAGTGTTCATTCTGCTCTTCACACAACTCTTAACAAATCAGATCTCAATCCCAAGACCACAAAGCTTGGAGTCTCTGAAATGGTACACCTCAGTACGTTTGTAATGGCTGCTAGGATCTCTTCACAGAATTCCAGTATCACAGTGTGTCCTAAATGTTCATCAAGGTGCTAGGAATCTGAAAATAATATAGGTTCTGCAACATATTTTTTGGGGCCATGAGAGAACGTCCTCAGAAGGACTACTGCTTGGTCCTCGTATTCACTGCACCACTTTTCTAGTCTTTTCTAGTTCTTTTCTAGTACTCTGGAAAAGGAAACCTATATTTAGGCTTTGTTCCTTTCACAATTTTTTCTACCAGCCATGGTACTTCTACTGCGCAAAACAAATTCATGAGTTCAACCTAAAGGGATCTTCTAACTAATCATATAGAGGAAAGTATAAATCTGCTGGGGTGTCATTCATATGGATTGCTAACACACCACCTGGCCAAGAGATGTATTCAATTACTGTCATTAGTAGTAGATCTAGCAGTCTAGATCCATTATGGTTTCATGTTGCCATTTCTTCTGCGGTACTCCTTGAATAGACGCCACAGGTATTTTCATAAAAACCGCTACATTGTTTGTATATATTGAGATCTTATATAGTGTTCCTCCAAAAGGATACCTTTATGTAATGTTCCCGTTTGCACTAATTGCAATAGCTACTGACTCGAATGCCACAACAAAAAAGCATGACTGAACGCAAAGAGCCTTGATTAGTGCCCAATATCCAAGTTTTCATAAAATATGTTCATTCCCACCATTGCTGTACTAGTCTAGTGGTTTTTGGCGAAGAATGATCGCTTCAAAGAAGCACACGCTGAGGCTGAAATTCCCCTTGGCTTTCTCCACAAAAGGCCACCTTACCCTGTCAGAAGCCTCCTCAGGCTAAAGGGATAAATGGGGAACTCAGATTTCTAACTTGTTGGCCTTCTCTTTAATGTTAGAGCCCCCACTGTTATCACACGTCTGCCTACCTAGGACACAGGCTAATACCTCTTCGTAAACATATTCTAGCACAAACCACTCCAATCTGCTTTACTAAGATTTGGTATTTAGCATCACACCGTAAAGGTGGAGGAGCTATGGTCCTGTAAGATGAGCACCTTTGTTCATAAAGACTGTATGGTCCAATTCTTTTATTATGTTGCAGTAGTTCTGGGATTAAATGGATTCCCTCATTTTCGTAAATCGGTTCCCCACCCCGTCTAATGACTTTGGTCATATTTCAGAAAGGCATCAGCATTGAGGGATTATCTGCTCAGCAATGTTCCATCACTACAGTAATTAGAGTGATGTGTTCCCTGTTGGGCTTAGCTTCCAATTTTTGAGACAAAAACCAGTCCGCTTTATCTTGTTTGTCACCGAAGTGTTGTTTACGGAGAAGAAACGAAGGAGATAACAATGTTAAGCTGCCCTTTTAATCACATCATTGCCCTACAGTCACTGTGAGAGCCGAACTGCAAAGTACTTTTAACTTGGTCTTGTCCTACCACATAACCCTAGGCATAAGCTGGTAGATTTAGATGTTCTTCTGACCGAGTAATAAGAATGTGCTTGTTAACACAAGAAACTAGCCAAGTAGATGGCAGCCGGAACACTCACCCTTTTAACATCTCTTCATAGCACGTTCTAGAAGAAAATTAAGAGTGCGTTAAGTCAGGTATAACAATTTGAAAATATATACTTGTATTGTAGTTGCATTTAAATATCGCTTACTACCCCTGACGAGGCGTCAAAGCGCTTTTTCGGTGAGTAGCACGCTACTCCGGGACCCATAAAGGATTGGTGTTGAATTAGTATAGTGAAATATGAAAGTAATTAAAGTGGTGCTCTACTTGACTTTACTTGCAAGTAGCATTCTTTAAAAATATCCTTACCTATGGAGAAGGTGCCCGCATGGAAGAACATGTGCTCTCACTCTCGACGTGTGAATGTCCTGTTTTAAAATAGGAAACAGGTTACGTTTAGCTCTTGGCAATCCATGAAATAGGAATCTTTGCCAAAAAAACGTGTTTTTTATGATATACATGCAAATACACGATAAAACAAATATAAAAGGCAATAAGGCATATTATAAAACATATTAAAAAAACATTGTTCCAGACAAAAATGTTTATATTACAATCTCAACACATGAAACGTAAATTGAGCCTTAAAAGTTGGACAATTACACAACATGTGCAGTTAAATTGGCAGATTTCCCCTTCACAAATGCACCAATCCCTTGTAAAAATAATTTCTCACATTATTAGTAGTTCCTTTGGCAGATTGCACCACCTCAGCTACACTAACCCCTTGCAAAGAGAATTCTTTTTCCGGCATCATTATAACTACATTTTCACCAATCCACTTAGCAAGCATATCGGACATACCTCCATACATATTGGGCAGTTCTGTCTCGAGACATTTTCAATGCACTTCATGACAAGAAAAAAACAAAATGTAAATGTAAATTGACAATGGTATACAGTGTATTCACCGTACTAGTAAAAAAGCAATACACACATGCAGAATACCAATCAATATTAGTTATACAGCAGAATTTTTTTTTTTTTTTAAATAACAAATTTTGCACCTCAATGAATCTTTTCCACAGACACTTAATTACGTAATCTGAAACTACACTATGAAAGCCTATGCTTTGGCTAAAGAAGAAACACCTTACCTGCGACAACAATCCTGTTAGTGTATTTTCTACACAAGTACTTGCAATGTGCTGCCATTATTGCTTCAGGTCACCCTCAAACCAAGACATAAGCAGAACAGACTTATAATTTGGAGAACACTGGCCTCTGTGGTGTGGCCGGGCAAGAGGCCAGACATGTGGGCATGTATACCTGCTTGCATATGTGTTTTTATGGCCCCAGCACATTACTCTTAGTAGTATCCGTTTCATTTCTGATGGCTCAAATGGGCTTGGAACTGCGCTTGGGGTCTTTGATTTTATTCCAACAATCCGTGTTGGATCTAGACAACTGTAGGTTTACTGTGGCAGCAACACAAAGCACACTAGGGTGAAGGCTAGAGCACGGCCTAGGTCATCCGCACCAGGGTTAGGAAAATGCCATAGTCTGCCTCTTAAAAACCTAATGAGGACTCATTAACAGAATCCAGGAACACCTTCCTCCTTAGTGACTGTGAACATTACATCCTCTTTGTATCTTGGGTGCCCACTTTTAAAACGGTATTAGCTTTTCTTTTGTGCTTTTCTTCATTAAGACAATATTTTTACTTTTTACAATCTTTATACATTTTCAGAAGAATTTCCCAGGCGTCAGACTGGTCCGGAAATTTTTGCTGAGCATTACCCATTGCACGCGACGTCGGGTGGCTACATTCGGCTCTGCGTGACATCATCGGCAGCATCGGTTATGACGTTGCTGCCTAAACAGGCAGCCACCGAGGCGCACGGACGTCAGTACTTTTAGTTTTTTCCATGCCAGAAGCGCAGAGCCACAAAGTTACTAATGTAATTGTGTGCAAAACTAGGGCCCTGAAAGGGGAGAAACCCTAGACCTACTACATCAGTCCACAAGGCGGGGAGGCATGGGTGGGACTGTAAGGAATCTGCAGCTAGATAGAGTCTCTAACAGATAATGCGTTACTGAAGGTAAGTAACTTGTTCATCTGATAGAGACTTCTAGCTTCAGATTCCTTACCTTTAAATCAGATACCCGAGCCATACCATCCCGGTGGTGGGTTGCGGACTCATGACCTAGACTAAGAAGTCTTGCAGGACTGAACAGGCAAAGTATCCATCCCTGCGCACTTGACCATCAAGTCAATAATGTTTTGCGAACGTGTGCAATGATGCACACGTCGCTGCCTGGCAGATGTCTTGGACTGGGACACCCCGAGCCAAAGCCGTAGTTGCAGCCTTTCCCCTGGTGGAGTGGGCTTTTAATCCTTCAGGGGGCTGCTTCTTGACCCAGATGAAATGGGGTCATAACCTTTGGTAAAAATGATACCTTGGTGCTAAGAACCACTTTGTCTGGAAAGAACATAAGATAAGGAGGAGAGCTGGGTAACGCCTGCAATTCACTCACCCTCCGGGCTGATGTAATCGCCACTAAGAAGGCTGCTTTGATGGTCAACAGCCAGAGGGGACATTTTGTGCAAAGTCTTGAAAGGAGCGCACATCAGGTAAGCCAAATTAAGGTCCCATTGTGGTATAATAAAAGGGAGTGGGTGGAAACAAGTAAGCCAGCCCTTTAAGAAATCTATTTACTACAGGAGATTTAAAGAGAAGGCTGGTCTGGCAGCCGCAAAAAAGCAGACAGAGCAGAGAGGTAACCCTTGAGAGTTCCCAAAGCAGAGCCCTGCTGGGTAACAGTTAAAATGAATAAAAGGACAGTAGAAATGGAAGCAGAAAGAGGGTCAATGGACCTTTCTGTACAATATAATACAAAATGTCTGCCAAACGCAGGCGTATACCGACTTAGTGAAGGGACGCCTGGCTACCAGAATAACATTATAGACTTCAGGAGGAAGGTCAAAAGCCATCAACTGCTGCCACTAAATCTCCACACATGGAGGCGCAGAGTAGACAGGTTCGGGTGGAGAACCCTCCCCTGCTTCTGTGACAGAAGATCCACCCGAAGGGGAAGTCTGATCGGAGGATCGATGCTCGTTCTCAGAAGCTCTGGATACTAGACTATCCTTGCCCAGTCGGGAGCTACAAGAATGACTTGGACACGGTCGATCCTGTTCTTCTTTAGAACCCTGGGCAGAAGTGGTATGGGCGGAAAGGCGTACAACAGGCCTGAGCTCCACTCGCAACCAACGCGGCACTGAGCGATAGCTGCCTTGGAAACTCCAGCACGCAGTACTGCTGATATTGCGCGTTCTCTTCGGAAGCGAACAAATCTAACAAGGATCTCCCCGCTGTTGAAAGAGGCCTTGCGCCACCTCAAACTGGAGACGTAATTTGTGATCCGGCTGGCGTTTAAAGAACCTGACAGGTGTTGAGCCACCAAGGTTTTGCCCTGCTGTTCCAGCCATGTCCTGAGACGCAGGGCCTCTCGATAAAGGGTCCATGCCCCCACCCCGCCTTGCTTTTTGCAGTACCACATGGCGTTGGTGTTGTCCGTGAACACTTGCACCAACTTATCTTGACAGAGGGAAGAAATGCTTTCAATGTCAAGAGAATCGCTCGGAGCTCCAACAAGTTTATGTGGAGCTCCGTCTCGGCGGGAGATCAGTGACCCCTGATCTCCATCTCTCTCATGTGGCCGCTCCATCTCTCTCATGTGGCCGCCCCATCCCAGAAGTGACGCATCCATCATGATTGTGAAATCTGGTTGGGGAAGGGAGAGAGCTCTGCCTATGACACAATCTCAGTTTGTTAACCACCAGTGCAGATCCATCGCAGTTCCTTCTGAGATCTGAATAACGCTGGTGAGAATCCCTGATGCAGTGCCCATTGGAACTTCAAGTCCCACTGTAGAGTCTGCATACGCCATCTCGAGTGTCTTACCAACAGAATGCAGGAGGCCATGAGGCCCAACAGCCTCAGTGTCAGTCTCACTGAAATCCAGGATAGAGGCTGAAATATCGGAATCATAGCCTGAATATCCTGGACTCCCTGCTCGGGAGGATAAGCTCGAAACTGCACTGTGACCAGAACGGCTCTGATGAAAGGGAGCATCTGAGAAGGAGTCGGGTACGGCACATTTATAGAGAGCAGCCAGTCGTTAAGGTAGGGGGAAGACTGACACCCCTAACCTGCGCAGTTGAGCTGCAACCACCGCCATCACCTTGGTGAACAGTCGAGGGGCACTGGTAAGGCCGAAGGGGAGCACGGTAAACTGAAAGTGCTGGCGGCCCAGCTTGAACCACAGGTAACGCCTGTGGCCCGGCAGGATGGGAATTTTAAAATACGCATCCTGCAGGTTCAAAGCTACCATCCAGTCCTCCTGGTCCAGGGCAGACAAGACCTGAGCCAATGTGAGCATTTTGAATTTCTCCTTTTTGAGGAGGAGATTGACGGTCGAAGATCTAAAATGGGCTGTAGCCCATTGTTCTTCTTCGCAATCAGAAAGTAGAGGAAATAACAGCCACTGCCTACTTCTGAAACCAGGACCCTTTCTATAGCTCCTTTGGCCAAAAGAGCTATAACTTCCTCTTGGAGTAGCTTTAAATGATTTTCTGCCAGCCGTTCCTCACTCGGCAGAATAGTAAGAGGAAAAGAAAGGAAAGGAAGAGAATAGCCCTCCTGGACGATCTGCAAGACACACTTGTCTGATGTTATAGATCTCCAGCGGGGGAGATGACGACAAATTCTCCCAACCACTGGAGTAGTCTGGTCCTGCAGAATCCGCCTAGGAGTGCTTGGAGGCTGCGGCTGCTGAGGGTAGTGTGGTAGATGACTTACATTCCTAGGATGGAATGTACAGCGCTCACGTCCACGCATGGCTTGGGTAGTCTGTGCGGGACAGTGGCTAGGTTATGGGTAGTCTGTGCCGGACAGTGGCTAGGTTAGGGCTGACATGGCAGGAAACCCCTTGCGTTGCCACGAAAGGGGAAAAAGGAAGACTGGCCATGAGGAGTGGAGGAGAGGCCCAAGGATCTGGCCGTAGCTCGAGAGTCCTTGAACCTGACCAGGGCTGAGTCTGCCTATTTCCCAATAAGGCGGGTTCCATCAAAGGGCATGTACGTCAAATTGGCTTGGGCATCCCCCAGAAGCCAGTTGCACGAAACCAGGCGTGGCGCCTAAATGCCACTGTCGTTGCCCAGCAAATCGGTCGTATCAAATCCACACAGTTTGGTGAATTTTGCTGCATCTCTCCCATCCTTGACAGCGAACATCCCGGGCCTCTTCCAGGACTTGTGGCAGCACCAGCGTAACCGTCTCCGAAAGAGAGCAGGAGAAACAGCCCAATAAGCATACAGTATTCACTGACCGCAATGCCAGACTGGAGGAAGAAACATCTTCTGCCCAAATCAGTCCAGTCTCTTGAATTCCCTATCCGGAGGTGCAGAAGGGAACGCGCCCTGGGAAGTAGAAGCATGCATCACCAAACTTTCTGGTGTAGGGTGTTGGCTGAGGAACTTTGGTTTGGCCGGAGCTGGGCAATGGCGGCGTGCAATCGTCCTATTCACAGGAGTCCCTGTGATAAACTTGGACCATGTTCCTAGAAGGACATCTGTAAGTGCCTTAAAGGGCAATAGAGGTTCAGAGTTGGAAGCCCCAGGTTGAAGCACTGCGGTCAAGAGATTAGTCCTGACCTGCACTGAGGGCAGCTCCAGTCCAAGAACCTTGGCTGCCCTCTTAACCACCATGGCATAGGACACCCCATTCTCCGTAGCCACTGTAGTCGGAGAGAGCATGCCAGTGTCTAGGGAAGTATCCAGACCACTGACTTCCCCAAGTTCCCCATACAAGTCCATTGTCTCCTCAGAGACATCCTGGTTCTTGAGTGGGTCTCCAGACTCCTCCCATTCCTCCCCTGAGCCCAGCACATCCACAAAGTGCTCAGGCGACAACATAGAACCCCCGGATTCTACAGACGTCTGACTCGGTGTCCCTCGACGCCGTTCCAGCTCCGTGTCGTCAGGGATGAGGATGGGGCTTGCACTGCCGATGGGCATCAGCGACGTCGCAGGTACAGACTTCAGATTCGACACCGGGGAGATCGCGTTGGCACAACCGGCATTGACCCGAATCTGGGATCGGATCCCTGAGGCACCACTGGCGCCGTGGCAGCAGCTGAAAGCATCGAAGCCGATGGGGCCCCATCCAACCCTGCATGGCCCGAGGGCTCACTAGCGGGGTTGTTCCACTCGAATACTCGGCGCATGGCCTTGTAAACCATTTTTTGAGCGGGAGTCGCTTTCGGCTCCCGGAAAGGGGGGGGGGGGGAGGGAGACGAGTACCTAGAGCGTTGGTGCGCCTTACCTTTCTCGACAATGGACACCAACTGAGGTGAAGGCGAACACACTTGGACGACGACTTCTTCTTGTGCCTCTTCCCAGAGTGTCCAGATGACCTTGAATGGGAGGAAGAGGACTTAGGCTCCGTGAGCGGTCCTGCGACCTCCTCCTCGAACGAGACTGTGACCTCGTCGGAGTCTTGCTTGACAGTGTCGACTGCCGGGCTGCGAGCAACTTCATCGCTCGCTCCCTCAAGGTCTTCGGGGCCATCGCCTGACAGTCTGAACAAGACATCGAATCATGGTCGCGTTCAAGACACCACAGACATACGGGGTGGGGATCGCTGTCCGCCATCCTGCGGGAACAAGTCCTGCAAGGTTTAAAACCTGTCTTTCTACCGGACATCCTTCGCACACAAAGTCGTATTTAAAAAATATTGATAAAAGTTGCCAAAAAGCAGGAGGGTTAGCTCTTCCTGGATCTGCGCTTAACTGGCGCGGAAAGAAAAGAACTGACGTCCACGCGCCTGGTTGGCACCTATATAGGCACCGCAAAGTCATAACCGAAGCTACCAACGCCATCATGTGGAGCCGAATGGAGCCATGCGACGTCATTCTCAAGGGCTATTACTCAGCAAAAAATTCCGGATCCAGCCTAGCGCCTGGAAAATTTAAAGGTAAGGAATCTCCAGCCAGAAGCCTCAATCAGATCTCAACTTCACACAACATCATTTTAATTAGGACACAAGTGTGTACCAAAGCTACCCGGAAAGTTAAGGGGTCTTGGCAAGCCGACATTTGGACAGAGACTGAGCTCTCAGTGGCTTTGTTAGCTGGGAACACTCACCATAGACATTGTTAAGTTGTAAATGCCACTTCATGGGAAGGGGAAAAAGCTTGACTCCTTGTGTTAGAAATGGGCGTCTCTGGTTGGCACCTTTGTCCAAGTAGGGACCCTTCCTTCTAATCAGGATAAGGGGGATACAATACTGAAATAACCCATGCTCACCCCCTTGGAGACGTGGCACAAGCAGTCAGGCTGATCTCCGAGGCAGTGTGTAAAGGATTTCCACATAATCATACAGTGAAAACACTACAAAAGGACAACACAACAGTTTTAGAAAAATAAGCAATATTTATCTGCGCAAACAAGACCAAAACGAGAAATGACCAACATACAGTAATCAGAAAAGTGCACTTTGTAAGAATGACTTTAAAATGCATTTCCTTGAAGCCGGTAGCTCAGTACAGGGCTACAGCTGTGCTGAAAACAATAGAATCTAACAGTTCTGGCCGACTGCATTGGTGCAGACAGGCGTTCGTGTTAGCAGACCCGTAAACAATACCTTTGGTTGCAGCTGATCTCAGTGGTATGGGCCGGTCGCAGCAACCATCTTGGTTGCGATGTGAAGCGTAGCGATGCGGCGTGCAGGGTCCCCTCAAGTTGTTGTGCAGGCAGTGGCTCGGTGATGGTCGCCCAGCGGCGCAGGTGAAACCAGGGCTGCGGTGTTGAGTGAGGAGGTGCTTGTGGTGGTGCTGACAGGTCACAGTGCAAGCAACAGTGCTGGTTGATGGCAGCAGGCATTGGTCGGCCAAGACTGCAGTGTGGGACAGTGAGGTGCATAGTGTAACTTACAAGCGCTGCCCCCAAACCACAGTGCGGTCACGGATGTCGCGGTCACGAGGCGGTGCGGAGCCCACAGGTGGCGGTGCAAGCAGCGGCTTCATGGTGGTGGCGGCGGTCATCTTTGGTGAGACCAGGCTTATATACAAGTGCGGGGGTGTCCTCTCTGGTGCCTTCAGGACCCGGAGCCCGCGGTGGTGTCTGTAATGGTGTGGGCTGCTTTCCCCCCTCTGTAGCAACTGAAACCCACAGTTCCAGAGGCGGTACTCAGAGGTAAGTGAAGTCTATGCTGTCCCTGAGACTTTGTGAACAGGAGGCAAGTTCTATTTCAAGTACTTGGAACTCAGCAAAAAGTGAAAAAAATTCAGTCCAGCCCTTTCACTGCCCAAGGCTGAAGCAGTAAATGCAGGCCAACCCAGCAAAACAACAACACAGCAAAGGACCGTACTCCTCCTGGCAGTTCTTCCAGCTCTTCTTGGCAGGTTCCTTGATCCAAGCGAGTTATAAAGTTCTCGGCCCCAATATTTACACTGCATTTCTCTTTGTTCTCTTAAGCAGAGTGTCTGTTCTCAGTCTAAACCATTTTGGTCCCATCTGGCACAGCTTCCTGGCAGGAGGTGGAGACAGCATTGTCCAAGGCAGACCAGGCCCATTAAGGTGCATGGAAACCTCCTCCCACTACTCTAAATGCAGCCCAGGTCTATTCAACCCAGCCCAGACTCATCAAGGAAAGGCAGGACACACCTTGCCCTGCCCCAGTAGCTGTCTGAAGAGAATGCACAGACCCTGTCACTCCAAGTGCTACGCAAACCAATGATGGACGGAATGCTGAATAAATCATACATTCACCCCCAGTCAAGAGATCTGGGTTGAATCCATTGTTCTTTTGCTCACCATGCCACCCCAGTTTAGACCCAGCCATATGCAAATCAGTCTGGACCCTGTGCCTCATGGGAACAGTCCAGACCGAACTGCCAAGCCAGGTCCTCCGTGGACCGGAAACAAGCATCCTGGGACCGGTTTCAGGGTATACCCTTCATGAGCCAGAATAAGTTGAATCCAGTGGCACAGTGAGCAAGGGTCCCGTGCTCTCCATTCCACTGGAGTCAAGCTATTCTGGCTGATGAGGTTTTGCACCTGTCACTCCAAAGCAGGACAGTCAATCCATAACCCAGCAGAGGCACACAGGATGGCTAAGCAAGAACTTTCTAAAAGTGGTATTTTCAAACACAGAACATAAAAATCATCTTTCCTAACAGATGCATTGACATTCTGAGTTCACGCATACTAAACTCCATTTCTCCATCTTGTCCCATTGGGAAGAAATGCTCGTAAAATGTTACCAAGTATTCCCCATTCTATCCCTTTGGCACAGATAGCCTTTCAACAGTGAAAATCAAAATATACTGTATTCGGTATCAGGACATGTCACACACACCAGTACATGTCCAGCCTTTCACATACACTGCACCCTGCCCACAGGGGTATCTTGGGCCTACCTTAGGGGTGACTCGCATGTAATGAAAGGGAAGGTTAGGGTTTAGCAAGCAGGTGCACTTGCCAAGTTGACATGGCAGCAAAAACTGCACGCAGACACTACAGTGGCAGATCTGAGAACCCTTTAAACAGCTGCTCGTGTGGGTGGCACAATTTGTGCTAGAGGCACACTAGCAGCGTTTGATTTACAGGCCCTGGCACTCTCAGTGCACTTTACTAGGGACTTACCAGTAAATCAAATATGCCAAACATAGAAACACCAATCCATATTTCAATTTACAATAGGAGCACTTGCACTTTAACACAGAACAGCAGTGAGAACGTGCACAGAGACACTAAACCAGCAAAAACAGAGTCAAAACCGGGAGGTCAGAAAGCAAAAAGACAGGGGAAACACGCCAAA
This sequence comes from Lissotriton helveticus, assembly GCF_964261635.1. Taxonomy (NCBI): domain Eukaryota; kingdom Metazoa; phylum Chordata; class Amphibia; order Caudata; family Salamandridae; genus Lissotriton; species Lissotriton helveticus. Next base: position 1,179,430,600 of record NC_136059.1, read on the forward strand.
ATGTGTCAGGTTCAACACCTTTGTTGGACCGTCAGCCTTAGGGTTGTCTCCCCCTACATTTTTGCCCATGTGCCTCCCAATTTCTCCGTACCTCTTTGTTGGACTTAGGACTCTGGGCACCTCACCACTGCTGAACAGTGCTGAGGTGCAGGTGCTCTCCCCATAAACAATGTGACGCTGGCATATTTGCCACAAGCCCCTCCTACTGCAGTAAGGCTTAACCCTCCATAGGCTAACATTGGGAACCCCCCTTATGGGATAATTTCTGACTGGGATTTAATAAGTGTGTCATGTTTGGTCTTGTTGGAACCGGGGCGGGGAACCCATTCAAATGATATATGGGGTTTGGGCGCTGCTACTTTAGAACTCCCACTTTTAGAAAGTGGATATTGTCCTGCCTACACTTAGTCCGGGCACTGCAGATTCCCCCCTCCCATCTACACACTGATAGCTGCCTGGGTTGGGAGGTGGGAGTGGTGATTCACACTTTCTACCCTTGAAGGGGCTGTAAATGGCTGCCCACCGTAGCCTTAACGGCCCTGCCTTTCGTCACTGTGACAGCCAGGTCAGGGAAGGCAGGGCACATCCCATAACTTCGTGGACTATTCTAGAAACCCCTGCCCCCAGACCCTTCCAGAAACTTCTACCACCTTCTAGCAACTAGACTGTAGGATATATAAGGGAGGGTCCTGGCCTCACTTCCTTTTTACACTGCTGGACTACGAGGAATCTCTGCTGGAGTGAGGACTGCTGCGCCAGGAGGTTTGCCACTTGTGAGGAAGCTGACTGCTCCCAGGAACTGCTGCCCCTGCTTGCTGAGCTGCCCTACTGCCTGCTGATCCTGCCCTGCTTGGGAGAACTGGAAATAACACCAAGACATCTCCAGAGTGTCTCCACTAAGAAGATTGACTGGTTTCCTGGTTTCTGAGGTCCAAAATAACACTCTAAACGATCACGGCGGTGTATGCATGCTGTGCGCACCCCATTGCGCCTAACCCCACTCCTGTCTCTGCTGTGTGGACAAGATTCACCCCAAGGATCAGCTTCAGCACGGACGGCGCATGTCCTGCACCCTGTGTGTGTCGTGGGCAACACGGAGGTGAAGCGCCGGTTAGCAAAATCATCGACGCCGTCCGGGGCCTGAAGGTGTTGGGTAGCGCTGTGGCGGGAAAGTGCTGTGTTTCAAAATCATCGCCGCCGCGGGTGCACGGGAAACACCTTTCAATTGCCGTAATCACCGCCCATGACCTGCCTGCGCTGCGGAGTGCTGCAACTGGGGAGCGCTATGACAGAAAAAAGCACTGTTTTCCCCAAAGATCACCGCTGCAGGCCCGGACAACCCGACCGCATCCCAAGCTAAGAGTTCTGTGGGCCCAGAAATCACTGCAGCTGGCCCTGGGACAACAGGAAGCACCAAAGGGAATCCCCAGTGACGGCTGGAGAGCGCCGCGTGGGATTGGTGCGAGTCGGAGGCGTCGCCTAGCAACTGGGATTCCCTTCAGCTACCTCACCGCGCTGGGAACCAGACGAGCTGACTCGCGCAGCGCAACGAGGATCAAGTGCCCGGGGGACGGAGGAGCACTTCACCAGCGCCTGCTTGCCCCAATTCCAGGTAAGCGCTTAGCGTGTGCGCTAAGCTGCTGGCTGCAGAGCTACCTTGGGCGGGGTGAGGCGGGTGACCGCGTGAGTGGTGGTGTGAGGATCGGGAGTGTCCCAATCAAATAACAAGGCTGCCGGGGGCCGTGGTCATTTGGTAAACGGGCCTGCCTGAGACGGCCCTCCTTGAAATAGCAGGCCTCTTAACTCTGCATCTTTTTGCCACAACACAGTCAGGGGAAAAAGGAAAAGTAACTCACAGGCAAATATACTGCACAATTTCCATCGCTTAAGTAACTGTATTGTTCTGATTGCAGGCAACTGTTCTGGAGGGTGGTACAGGCTTATAGAGACTGCAAGCAGTGCATAATATATTACCATTGGGCAACTGTGTGCCTTAAAGGATCAGAGACTGGTTTATTTCGCTGCAGGTGATTGAGGAATTGTTTGGCTGGCCCAATTGTTCTCCTAGTAAAAGACAGTAACTGCCATCCCAAGACATTTGGCTGATACCTGTGATTTTCTATGTGTGGTCTCTTACTATTTTTGAACCTTGCACAATTTCTAGATAAGGATAACTTTACTTTCTTTATATGCAACTGGATTTATCAGATTGTTGATCTTGCCTGGAAACTGGATTTACCAGCTTTTGGATCTCACACAATTTTAGATAAAGATTCTTTTATTTTTAAATAAAAACCGGTGTGGTGTCCCTTTTGTGCGTGTTTTAATGTGTTAATATTGGTGTGTGTTGCACAAATACTTTACACGTTGCCTCTGAAGTTAAGCCTTCCTGCTCTGCGCCAAGCTACCCTGTCGGAAGCGGTTCTCCCTACTTGGACTAGGGTGCATGCCCCGGCCAACGAGAGACCCCGGTTCTAACAACCTTGTATGAGAAATCAAGTTTTGTCTAACTTGAGGGAGACTAGATGCAGTAGAAAATCTCCTATTGACATTCTGAGGTTGAGTCTCCCATCTTAAGTATCTGTCCTGCAATCAGAGTACAGTCAGTAATGTCTGTAGAACAATGAACAGACCTACAAGTCTCAGATTTGCACATTTTACATCAGGGAGTACTACCAAGATTGCACTTATGGTCACTTTAATACTTGCGGAATTTGGACTGGAATGTGCTAGGTTATCATTTTAACATAGCTACATAAGCTAAAAACTGGTCATTTTATTCTGAATCAAAGGTATGTACATATACTACGAGATGGCTCAAGTAAGGATACGGTGCGTGCAAACTAGTCGTTTCTGCTGGTATGATATAATTTGAAAATATAGTAGTCGAAGAAGTAGCTTAATTAACATGAAAACCAAAACACCTCCTGAAACTGAAATTGAGGCTTAAACAGCGATCAGCTCGTTTGCTAACAGCTTATGAATTTAACTAACTCTGTATTCGCATACGTAATGATTATTAAATTCCAGAGCCTTGGCATTTATGCTGGAGCTTTCTCACTTAGTAGGACTGTCAACCCTGAAACAAACGCCCCACGCCAGGAGTGTAACCACTTCACAAAAGATAATCAGAACATGTTTTTTATGTCACAGCAGCTGGCACACAATTATGGAATGGTGATCTCCTTGGCATAAGCATTGTAAGTGTCCCCAAAGATCAAGGCCTACAACATGCTGTTGTGTGTCAATTACTCACCCTGTCTCTAGGAGCCCCTGCCGGAGGTTCGGGCCCATAATGTCAAGGATGGAGAATTAACAACAGTTATTGCCCACAAGTGCAACCAATAATGCTTAATTATGGCATTGCTCAAAATCTGAAGATAAGAGACGAACACTTATTTGGATCTAACACATTTCTCTCACTTCCACACACATCCAAATGAAGCTCAAAGACTAGTTCAAATCTATTTGCGCTGCTACATGGAAAGGGCACCAAATATCAGGGACTCGAAATGAGAAATCAAGACAAAACAGTCCAGGGATCACAGATACAGCAGAGTCAAATAATGGGCGTGCACCACGGAGTTACCAAACAAAACTATCCTCCCGGCACAGCCCTACCGGTTTCACATATAGATTGAAATACATTTTAATGCTTTTATTCATTAGAAAGAGAGTTCCTCTTAGGAGCAATAGAAGTATCAGGATGCTTTCTATTGTGCTGAATGCTACCTATACTTGGCATTATGACTGCTGTGAAACAGAAAGAATTCTTAATATTTTTCCATATCGATGACCAGTTTCAAGTAACGGTAGAGCAAGAGAAGAGATTCAGACTGGAACGTCTCCATAAGAAAGTCCCAATGCAAGACTTAACAAATCCAATGATACTACATCACAGCTCAAATACCAGAGATAGGAATTGCAAATCCCGCAAGTCCACCCCTGTCAGACTCCAGGAACAAATTAATCGGTGTTGTTCCTACTCACGATTAACACAGTTTTTGTCTATTCAAGACAGCTTTGTTTTCTGTAAAGGAGACAAACCGATGTAAAACATGAACATCGTCAATATGAAAATTACATATTGTTAAAAGGGAATAACAATTGAATACCTTATGATTCCCTTGGAGAGAAAGAGCTAGGCATAAATTGCATTTTGTACAATGGAAAAAGTCTTCTTTCGGTCCAATCCTAAAGAGAGAAAATAACGTGTTTAGGTCTGCCAGGGATACGTAGCTTTGAAGAAAAAAAATATACATGTATACATATATATATATATATATTATACACATACATATATACACATACATATATATATATATATATATACACACACACATATATATTTATATATATAAATATGTATTCATATACATTAGACAAGGGAACGTATGAGTAATCTGCAGGCATCAAATCAAACAAATGAACGCAAACTCTGGTGCTAAAATCACCAATAATGAACAAGTTTGAAGAGTTTTTACTTGAAAGCAGATTTTTCACAAAATTAAACATAGGAAAAATGTGAATTTGAAAGTAAATGCAAAATCATTATTGTAAAATCGTATTAAGTAAAAATTAAATTCATTTGAAATGCTCACAATAAAGGCCTAAACCGCTTTACTATTTAGTTCAATGGGTACAATATTTAAGTTCAGGGCAAGTGTGAACCAGGTTTTTAGGCCGTTCTTCGCACTTCCCGAATTTGATCGCTTGGCCTAATTGGCCTAATTGTATTTGCATATGGCTGGGTCTAAACTGGGGTAGAGTAGTTGGCAAAAGAACGATGGATTTCACCCAGATCTTTTGACGGGGGGAAAATGTTTGCATTGTCAGCATTTCGTCAATCATTTGTTTGCTGAAACACTTTTCGCCCTAAGTGGGATGGGTATGCCCAGACGTAGGTCCCTTGTTCACTGTGCTACTGGATTCAAACTAGCCTGGCTGATGAAGGGTAACATACCCTGAAACCGGTCCCAGGACGCTTGTTTCCGGACCAGAGAGGATCTGGCCTGGCAGTTCGGTCTGGACTGTTCTAATGGGGCCCAGGTTATGACTGATTTGCATATGGCTGGGTGCAAACTGTGGTGGCGTAGTGGGCAAAATAACAATGGATTTAACCCAGGTTTTTTGGCAGGGGGAGAATGTTTGCATTGTCAGCATTCCGTCCATCATTTGTTTGCTGTAACACTAATTGTAAGATCATAAAAGGCCATCTCAGAAGCAATAGCCCATCTTTCCTGTAAAGGCATTATATCAAAATTATTAATCTATGCTAGCCAGGTTGGTTTTCATTTAAATGCATTTCCCGCAATGTTTGCTAATGATGTAAAAATGGCTGGAGCTTTCTGCCACAGACCATCTTTGTAGGAATTAACATTGATAGCCAAGGAGAAGTTGGACTAGGATACATCGAAATCAAAAGTGGGTTGAGTCAGTAAACTTCAGTCAGTCTCTAGCGCAGAGAATCTATTCTGTAGATCAATATCAAAACCTGTTAAAGTAGAATTAGTGATGTTATTGACCATAGGGTATTTGATAGGAGGAGGAATCTTAGAAAGCAATTGTAGCAATTGCCCTAGTGGTATATAAAGGAAACCAAGCGGGAGAACAGTAATGCAACTAAGCTGGACTTTGACAGGTGGTTTGAAAACTAGCAGATTTCATACTTAAATAGGCTGGCTACAATTTATAACATTACAGTTCCCATCAAACAGCTTTGTAGATTGACCCTCCTACCTGAAATAAGCAAGTTCCTGTTGCATAAATTAAATCCCCTTTTCACAGATAACCAATAGATGGTTTTACTCAAGAGATCGTGGTCTTCACTTTGTGTAGAGGTTAATGTTGGTGGGTAGGCTAACATTAAAATATACAGGCATGCGGAGGCGGGAAGCGTGAGACAGCCGGATGGGCGAGATAATTTGCATCTAATAGGGGCAGTAAACTGCCATGGGCACTTCCGTGAGGTTTTGGTCTTACTATTAACTGGTATCTTTATTAACTGTAGTCTGGCCAAGGTGAGGTGGAACAGGGAAAACCATGAAGGACAGTTTGAAAAAAAAAAATGTCGACCAGCTCGCCAGGCAAAACCATGAGATGTGTGATGGGGCGGGGAGTCTATAAGGATTCTGCCCTCTACACCTGCGATGGCGAATCCTCAGCCTGATCATTACCTACTTTTACCTCTGGTGCTGGTACATATGGCTACAGGCACCTGTAGGGCTACTAACATAAAAGAAGGTATAAAGGCAAACATTTCAGGAGCAGCTTCTCCGCTAAGTCAGAGGAGTGACGCCCCACTGAGCAGGTCAAAAAGGAAAAAATAAAATGATAATAACACATTGTTGTTGTCATTTTATTTTTCCGCTGATGCTCAGCTGGGTTGGGGCGGGGTTCTCAAAGAGAAGCAGGAGGAGGAGTGGTTCACACTCTTTTAAGTGTGCAAGAAGGTTCTGCCGGCCGTTTCGAGCCGGCCAAACAGTCATGCGCACTTTGCATGTTCTCCACCCAGGCTGTAACGTAGCCTGCGTGGCGAACATGCTCAGGCTCCCTGTCCCTGCCTGAGCATCAAACTGCGGCTCTCAGACCAATCACAATGCTGCATTGCAGCGTTGTGATTGGCTTAGGGGAGCCTGGAAGCCTGGTTGCTTCCTGTTCCTGGCCTTGAGTCCTAGAAGCAGGCGAAGAGGACCGAGAGACGGTGGCACACAGGTATGTGATTGTTTCATTTTTTTTCACCCCTCTTCCCTCTCCCCCACCCCTCACAATGATTCTGGCATTTGGCTTACTGTGCTATTTCTACTAATCTTTCAGTGCCGTGTGGCAGGCTCTAAACAAATTCAACAAGCCTTTCAGAAGCAAATATGTTATGCTGCTGATCCTTACTCACCTCTGCTACCCTTTTACACGTTATTTTGGCATTGACCGATTATTTCTAAATCCTGTCTGCTCGCCAATGCTAATGCTAGCATGTAAAAGACTCACTCTAAGTCTGCTCGCCCTTCAGAGATGATCTTGATAGGTGACTGGTGTTCTACCTAGTTGTTACAAGCTGTGTTACATCCCTAACTAGTCCTGGCTTTGTAATCAGCCACACACTGCATTCTGGGTCTCATATGTTTGCTTCTTTTTTTAAAGGATAGTCTATCACATCTATGTATGTGACTTGCTCTTTGCTAATACGTCAGAACTGGTAATGGGTATAACACTTGACAAAGTGCTACTAAGTAGATATGTGACAGACTGCCCCATCCCTACCAACCTTTCAGAGGCTGGTTAGGAAGAGGCAGTAATGCTTGCCATACAATATACATTATGTTAATTATGTTAATAGTAAGGCACATCAAACAAAAGCTGCCTAAGTAAAAACAAGGATATGTAATAGTATACTGAAATCCCACCTGGGAGCATTGTATTGCCATGCTTAGATTCAGTTCCATCCCACTACAAGTAAAAACAAACACCGCGAGGAAGTTAGAACTAGGTCACTGGCTCTCAAAGGTTACAGACCTGCAGAATTTCTATTAATTCAAAGGAGCGGTGTGACTGGCAAATTAATTTGCTTAGCAGATCGACCGCTATAAATCCTTCTTACCATTGCAGGCTGGTCAGGGGATATTTTAAGCCATATCTCTGGAGGAATGCACCCATTTGTAGATGAAATGCACTCCCCCAACCCACCTTTTTTAAAATGTATTCCTAACCTCCCTTTACCGCTGCCCACCCTTAAACCCTAAAACGTCTCTGACCTGCCTTTATCTCTACCCATCCTTGAACCTTAACATTGTCATTACCTCTCTTTCAAAGTATCCATCCCAAAACCTTCAAAAGACCCTTACCTCCCTTTCCCTGGACCTAACCATGAACCCTAAAATGACCTTATCTCCCTTTACGACTGCCTACCACTAAACCGTATAATTACTCTAAACCTCTGTACCACTACCCAAACCCCTAAATTGCCTGTATATCTCTTTACCACTGCCCACCCATAAACCCTAATATTACCTTTAAGTCCCTTTACCAATACTCACCCCTGAACCCTAAAATTAATTACCTCCCTTTACAAGTTGTTAAATAAAAAAACTCCAAACTATAACGTGCAACCTTTGCTTTTACTGTGACTTTCTACTTTTTTAAATGTAAAGTAATATTTAATTACCATATGTCAATCCAAGTGCCGTTGGGCATGGCCTTTGGCTGCGCATGGCAAGTGGTTGGCCACAGGCCAGGACCTGCGGCAGACCCCCCCACATGCTGCCAACTCCACAGGCTGTGCGCGGGGGTGGGTTGGCCACATAGCCTGCCTGCCAATCCCCCTAAAGCAGCCAACCAGGGAGAGGGGCAGCAGCCCCCCCCCCCTCCCTGTGCCACTTTCAGGCCCAGGGACCCCATCCCCGGGGCCCAGCACATTTTCTAGAGAAGTGGGGCAAGTGTCCCCTCCCTCTGACATTTTTGGCCCCGAGGATCCTATCCCCAAGGGCCCACCACCGAAATTTTGGGAGACATGCCATACCCAGGCCACTTTTAGCACGGAGGACCCCATCTCCTGGGGCTCGGCCATGTTGTAGAATTGGGATGGGGCACACAGCCCCCTCCCCGGGCCAATATTGGCCCCGTGGACCCTATCCCTGGGGCCCGGCTAATTACTAATGAAGGAGGGAGGCCGCGCAGTCCCACTCCCGGGGCAGACATCGCCCGGGGACCCCATAACAGAGGACCTAGCCAATCCTTAAAGGAGTCACGCAGCCCACCTTCAGGGGCCCATACCGGCCCCAGGAACCCCATTTCCTGGGCCCCAGTCAATCATTATAGAAGATGGGGGAGGGGGAAGGTGGGACACGTAGCCCCCCCCCCGCCCAGGGCAGAATATGGCACCATGGACCCCATCCCCCGACCAATCCTTAAAGGGTGAGGGGGTACGCAGCCCCCTCCCCGTATAGATAGCAGAGTGGACCCCAGCCAATCATTAAAGGGGGCAGGGCAGTCATTCATTAAAGGGGGCACGCAGCCCGGCTTGTGACCACATCCTTCATGGCCCAGCCAATAATTAAAGCAGGAGGGCACACAGCCCCCTCCCTGGGCCGATTTCGGTCCCAGAGACCCTATCCCCTGGGTCCAAGACAGCTATGGCTGCGTGCCATGGTGACTTGTTGGGGCCGCAGGGTAGCCCCAAGACCCATGTAGCCCCAACTGGCTCTCTGCCTCCAGCGGGGATAGTCGTGGCTCCCGCCCACTTTAAATATGCTGCTCCCTGTGAGATGGAGCAAAATTCAGGTCGGTTTCCCTGCCCACATCACTGCGGGCAGGGAAACAGATCTGAAGTCCTCTCCCAGCTGGTGGGAGTATTTTTAAATCTCCCACCAGCTGGGAGCGGACTTCATGTTTGGTCTCAAAAGAGCAAAACAGGTTTCCCGACCCAGGGCATGCGAGGAGGGAAACCGCTATGTCCCTGGGGTGATCACCCTGGGACATAGGTGGAGCCAGCCATGGATTCCAGAGTGCCATTGATAGCCGTGAGGTGTGCTGCGCAGCCCCCCCTCCCTTTCCAATTACAGCCGTGCGCAGGGGAAGGGGACAATATCAGCAGTTGTGTGGAAAAGGCATGCGTGGACAAGGCTGTGTGGTCCTGCCATGAGTCACAGCAATAATGGCTAATCCTCTGATCTTTTCTAAGCATATATGCTGAATATCATTAAATATCTAATACCAATATGTTATGAGGGATGAGAAACAAGTCACCTGAAGCCTGAATCTTTGTGTCATGCATGCTGATCTCCGTTAGGCCTGAACACTCATGTTCAGCTGTTGCAGTGTTGCATAGTGAGATATTTTCTGGACATCTGTTTCTTTGATATTCTGAAAGGGCTCAAAAGATACGTGAGAATTGGTTGCAAATAAAAGAATCCAGTTTGTGATCTGATTTTCACGCGTGGGCCTTCACCAGTAGCAAAATAAATAAATAGTATAAGAGTTCAAATATGGACCACTTTTATTAAGTAAACACTGCATCCACTTCAAAGATAAAGCACGCTACTTGAGATCAAGTGAATACTTTAAGTTGATGGATGTGTAGGTCTCCCAACATTAAGATTTCTTGTTACCTGGTGACAAAGGCTGAGCGCTTAACGAAGGCTGTAGAGTTCTTCGCCAAATTTGGAATGGTCCAGATCACTAGCATGAACAAGCATTGGCATTGCCAATAGGTCTCGCTTGTGGGACCTTATAAGCACATCTTCCACCTCATTATTTTGCAGCCTAGGCACATGTTCCAATGCCGCCCAGCGAGTGGCGCTGTTTCCTCACATGAGGTAAAGAAGGAAGAGAAATGCACGGCCGTGAAAGTGGCTCTCGGGGGCGCATTCCTTTGAAGTGTCGGGTCTGATGCAATTATGCGAGGCAGGCTGGTTAGGAAGCAAATGGCAAGGGAGGGAGGCTGAGGCTTTGATGTGGGCAGTCACAAGTGAATTGAATAATTAGGGGAGGAGAACTGGCAGGCTGATAGGCAGAAGGCTCAGGCAAGCTCGTGCACGAAGGAGCTTGCTGTCACGTGATTCACGTGAACTTAAAGAAAACTGCAGCCCAAGAAGCCCTTGGTTTCACGAGGATTTTGGCTACTTGAATTCTCGCTCCGCGCGCTTGCGCGCATCGATAGGTCGCGAGACCTAAAAAGGCGGTCTGTCACTCATTCTGAGGCCAGCATGCAATTACAGAAGGGTAGGAACAGAGCCGGGAGTCTCCTGAATTGGAGCAAAGGTTTGGACTTGAGGAATCCAAGGAATATCTCTTACAGTCAATTGATGGGTCTTTAGCTTGTGATACAGAATTTCCTCAGGTGGAGACTCCTCGCAAAGGTGACATCGGACAACCAGAGGTGAGTTTTGCCATGTTAAACATTAAGAGGTTCAGCGCGGAGTATACAAATAAATCCTTGAGGAGACACTCTTTTCACAGAGCCATATTACTGGACTAGTAGTAGAATGTCCCTTGCAAAGGGAGCAAGAGGAGCACGCAAGGATGTTTGGAATACAGCCTGCAAGTAAATTAGCACATAATGACCACCATAGAGCGGCCATCTTTGCTGAATTAAAAAAAGTATTCATATTTAAAGAGCAGTGGTATAGCTGGTGTGCCCACGATGAGTAAACAGTATGCTACTCTGCATTAAATAGACAGACTAAGTATTGCATCAAACTCTGTGTGTTACTACGAAACCAGGACAGTAATTACTTCTAACAAAACTATAAATATCCCTTGCAGCTTTTTCATCAGTGGTTTCAGACATTCCGCCACACTGGAAATTGATTTCTTCATGTTCGCTACATAAGTAAGTAAAAGCTAACTCTTCTATTTTCCTCCTTCACACTAATGTCAGCCAGCCAGATGTACCCCAAATTATAATCTTTTGGGCATCCCACAAGTAGATGTATACACAAGGTATGGGCTGTTTAAATATTACTAGTATATATCTGCATCTTCATTTGACATTCATACATAGTAGTAACTATTTTGAACAACCAGAGTAAAATGGTGACATTTTACAAATTAGGGGCCAGATGTAGCTCACCAAATACTGGTCGGTAACGGACGATTTCGGCCGTTACCGACCGGTATTTGGTGATTGAGATGTAGGGGGCATATATTTTACAGAATCGAAAAATTTACCGAATCGGTAAATTTACCGAATCTGTAAAACATCGATTCTGTAATTTTACCAAATGGGTCAATCCATATGTAGGTGGCACTGGAAACAGTGCCACAGGCCCCTAAGAATTCGTTATTTACCATGTAATACTATTGCATGGTAAATAACGAATTTCTGTGTACATGCACATCTGTGCATGTACACCTGTGCAATGTGGCTCACATACATGCCCTGAGGGCATGTATGTGTGTCACATGGCACACACGCCTGAATCAGGGCTGCAACAGGGTGTCAAAGTGACACCCTGTCCCCCTTGTAAATTCGGTAATTTTACCGATTCGGTAATTGACATTGGTTCCTATGGGCCTCATGGCCCATAGGAATCAATGGCAATTACCGAATCGGTAAATACCGATTCGGTAATTACCGAATGTTACAGATTCGGTAAAAAATTCGGTAAATATACCTACATTGCATTTACCGATTTGCAAATACCGAATCGGTAAAATTCGGTATTTACGAATCGGTAAATGCCATTTACCTACATCGGGCCCTACATTTCTACACGCCCAAGGAAAGCATTCCTATGTGGCTGACTAGTCAATCATATGCCTGATTGTCAAAAAGAAACTATGTTGCATAATTCAGAAACAAATGCGTTTTCATTCGACATACTTCACTCGGACAAGCAAAAAGATTATACAACACCCAAAGGGCTTTCCACTTCATCTTCTCCCTGGCAATGTCTACCAAAAGGTACCTGATTCGGTCGTTCACCATCGACGTACATTGCACATAGCACAATCTATCTTTGTATTTACAAAAACAAAGCCAAGAAATGCAACCAAATGTAGGAAAATCATTAAGATTTCCACAGCAGTTGTAGTAATCAGGCATGACTAACAGAATTAGACTGGAAATATAATGAACCATGTAAACAATACAACAATCCATGGAGTTGCTGCAGCTTCATTTTTAAGAGAAACGAGCCAGAGACATTTCTAATTCAATTTTAAAGTATTTTTCTTTTAACTGTTTAGTATGGACAACTCAACTTGACAAATTCCGTGCTGCTTAAGTTAGAAACCCTACAAATGCTATTTCATCTACAGACAACACGTTGGAGAATCCTTCATTTAGAATAAGACCTAAAAATACATTTATTGGAGCAGTCCGATTCAGCATTACAAAATGTGAAAATGACCAAAAATGAACTCAAAATTATTGTGTGAAATGTAGTATTATAAAATTACTATTTCCAAAGATAAGTACCCTCTGATGACTGTAGAATGTTTTATTCATACAGCTCACAAAAAGCTTATTTTAGTCATACCTGCAAATGCCACAGTTTTCACAGTGGTACTGCTTCTTGTCCTTGTCAAACAGATGACAGATGTCACAGTAGTATTCCCCGAACACATTGCTGCATCCCTCACACACTTGGCGAGTCTATAAGCAAGCAGACGTTTTACTGTGAAAGATCGTAAACGATTATTTGGTCTAGCATAAACAAACACATTTATGAAGGCTTGCTCTCAGTTCTCAATATTCCCAGCAGGGCAAAATTGTAAACACGAACCAGACATGGCATCGACATTTGAACAGGATTATCCAGTATGCACGTTTTGAAATTATAAATAAAACTGTTGTGGCTTACCACAGAAAACCATTTGAACTTTTACCTTAGTGACGCGGAGGTAGTTGGGCTTCTCTGAGGACGCACCATTTCGGAGTTCCTAGTAGGCCTCCAATATTTAGGGACCTGTATATATGCATGTGGCAAGTAATTAAACAGTAGTCAAACAGGAGGAGACACATTTGTGCTCCGGCTTTTAGATCCACTTAGCTACTGCTGATTGTAGAGACCGCGATGATGTGGCGTATAGGACTACTAGTGACTCAAGATGGAACCAACCAGGCCGCAAGGAATTAGCGGTAAGCAGCCCAGTCTGAGATGGGCAGCTAGACTGCTAGGTGGTCTGATACCTCTGGAGTCACGTCTACACTCCAGAGATACTTCGGGAACAGCCAGAACTACTGAATGGTGCCCTCACTGTCATTGGATAGGTTTGTCACGGCTAGAGAAGACCTAGTAGAGACATGCTAGGCAAACTGCTGAGCAGTGAAAGTGTAGAGAACCAGACAAGAGTCAATGTTTCTGTAGAAAGTGCAAATTCACATCCCCCAACATAAAATAGGGAGGAAACCTCTACTGAAGCCACTTTGGTCTTTGTGGATAAGTGGCTGAACAAAACAGCAGGAGAACTCCAGGCTACAGTCAATTTCGTTTCATATTTGGAGTCCTCTGTAAAAGACTTAGAAGAGGTTGGAACACTGCACCGGGAATGTTTAAACTGTGCTGTGTGTGCAATGATTCAAACTGAATTCTAACTGGAATATTTGGAAGACTCCTTTAGAACTGCAAACGCCAATACCTCTGCAGTGCCTGCCCAATCTGTTGACAGGGAAAATCTGATAAACCACAGGATTTTGGAAATTTAATTTCTCATCAGGCTACTCTCTTATGTCTAAGTTCGCAAAGTGTATACAATTGAAGTATGTGCAGAGAAAGAGCAAGTAATGTAAAGCTTCAAGTAGGAAATGATTTTGAGGGGATTAGAAGTGTTATTAGGTAACCCTGCAAAACTGAATGTAAAGCACAAGCAGTACTGGCATTTTTTGGCAGGCTGAAGCAGCAGAGTCGTTTTTGAGGGAGGTGAAACAGAAAAAGGAGAGAAGAAAGATTACCAGCAGTAGCAGACATGGTGGATAGGAGAGAAGATAGCAGGAGAGAGAAAAAGACATCGGGCTGCAATGAAATAAGAGACAGAGCGAGAAAAAAACGACTGAGGACAATGAGGAATATAGCAGGGGAGGGATGCAAGTGCAGCTCCAGACCCTTAGAGTGGCAGGAGAAATAAAACACAAACAGGCTGTATGGTGGATGGTAGGTCCATGCTCTGCCCCTCAGACATGCGCTGTTTGTGATAATGAGAGCACAGAATTCTGTCAAGCGGGGCTAAAAATTGCGGCTCGCAGGTCTCTAGCGGGGTGTTATGCATCAGAGTTCAGAAAGCAATGGCATGCGCTATAACACACATCATGATTAACAGGTCAGCCTTCAATCAGGCCCAACTTTGTCACGACACATACCTATCATGTGATGAGTACGGGCTTGTGGATTCAGGATGGGAGCAACAGTTTAGAGCAAGTCAAAAAAGAACGGGGGTCATGCTGGTCGCAACACAATAGTGCAAAATGTTGGAATCCCTTGCAAGTTGATGTTCACCTCTCAATATATCCTGGCCCTGGCATACTGGTGATAATTCGTGTCATAATTTGGGTTTTCCTTGGTATGAGGACACACACTTATGGGATCATTCTTGTCCTAAGGTAATAGTGGTAATGCATTGTTAGCATCCATGGTGAGACATGTGCTAGAGGAGTAATGAAGGCAGAATATATCCCAGAGTGTAGGAGAATTGCTTATTTTTTGCCCTGTCCATTCTAAGGAGAATCTCAGTCATAGCATATGAAGATTCACTTACCATATTCTTCAAGTGTACCATAACGTAGCACTTCAGTTTCAGCTTTCAAAATATAACATGTAATTTTTTTTTTAATTCAAAAAAGGTTTAGCAGCAGGTACATGGCATTCCAATGCATTAGAGGGAGTATCATTTATGACAACTGTGGGCAAATAAGTATATGGGAGAAAATATACCTGAACGGTAGGTAGCATTGCTAGTTTTATGTGGGAGAGGAAAAGGGGAAAGCAGTATAGTAAGGTGAATTTTGATGATGGGTCACGTTGAGAGTGGTTGTTGATTAAGATGAAGGTAGATTGATGTAGTGAGAGCATAACCAGGTTGGGGTCAGGCTAGAAATGTTTAGAGCTGTACAGCAAGGTATGGGTGCAATTCTGTTGGTAGTGTAAGTAATGAATAAAGGTGATAATGGATAAAGCAGTTCAGTTTTGAGGAGCTATTTGGGCAGGTATCACTTGAATTTAAGAGTAGTTCAGATGCTGATTAGACGTGAACCCAACTCCTAATATGCACTCTTTTGTGGAGATAGATCTTATCTATAGCCATTACTTTCATAGGGAGGATTCCGTCTGCTATCCTAAAAGCCCATTGGTGCTTAGGGCTTCACCAAAGAAAATAGGCAATGGTTCAGATGGACAGCTGCTTTCAATGGCTGGAAGTCGTGCATCCTTGCAAACATACACCTTGCAGCACAGATGGGTTCGCCATATGGGAAACATGGAAGCCCCGGGTATGCTGTGGCCCAGGGGCTGCATTTAGGGGTAGATGGATGGAGTTATTTTATAGCTATACAATATAGAAAATAGCCCAAGTAAAAATATACAATTTTCATGTTGACACATATATAATTGCCTTCCCCGAGCCCAAATCTTTCTCGGACAGTCGGATCCACTAGCTACACTAACATGAGACTGGTATGAACACATTTCCAATGCTGCTCTTAGCTCCCAGTCCACTTCTGTATGGAGGACTCACCATGCGCCTAATGCATGCATGCTGTGACTAATGAGGGAGATAGTTGTAGTTGCACAGACTCTGTGTAGGCTCAATCTTAATATCAACATTGTTAATCCAATCAACAAAGATACTTGGTAGAGCATTGTGGAAAATATTAAAGCGCAGCCAGTATTTATGAATAACTACGGTTCAGCTGAAAATTTGAAGAATTTTTGAAAAAAACGTAAATGGTTTTCTAATAAACCTCTAATCGGCTGAACTAGTGTTTCAATATTTTCCATTATTCTCTAATGAATATCATTGCTGATTGGATCAAGAATGTTGATATAAAGATTGACTCTACACAAAAAGGTCAGTGCAACTACAACTTTTTTTTAGAAATGAGTTACATGTGAATGCTTGTTCCAAGGATCACTTGATACCCATGTTCACATGGACCTACGGGTTGCTTTTGTTATTGTTTAATCGTAATGAGGGAGATAGGAAGACTGGCGATGCACTTCAAATCTAAGGTATTGGCCCTAAGTGGGATGGGTATGGCCAGACATGGGTCCCTTGCTCGTTGTGCCAATGGATTCAAGCTAGCCTGGCTGATGAGGGGTGATGCCCTGAAACCGGTCCCAGGATGCTTATTTCCAGTCTAAGGAAGACTTGGTAGTTCGGGCTGGACTGTTCCCATGAGGAGAAGGGTCAAGACTGATTTGCATATGGCTGGGTCCAAACTTGGGTGGCATAGTGGGCAAACGACTGATGGATTTAACCCAGATCCCTTGACTGGGGGAATATGTTTGATTTATTCAGGATTCCGTCCATCATTTGTTGCTGCTGTGTTTTTATAAGTCCCCTAGGCATGCACTAAGAAACATGCTTTATACATAGAGCAGTAAAAGTCATGCTGATTTATAACAGGGTGAGAAAATTTGATCCCGCATGAGTTAGCAATTGTTCAGAGTGAATGCGATTTTGGCGTCTGTCATTTAAGATTCACATGCGGCATAGCTTTTAGTACAATTGCCTAATTCCAGAATGTACAGCCCATGCACTGAATTTGTTGCGAAGCACGGTGTTCCATTTAGAGTTGTTCCTGTGGTTTAAATGAAAAAAGCATAAAATGCAAATATGTATGAGGCTGCTAGCTCTAGCATCAGCCCCACCCCCTTTTACATTATAACATTGCAAGTGCTCATCTTTTTCTGTCTCTCTCTAGACATAACCAATCTACACAATAATGCACCAAAGTCATTGTCTCACCTGCTGCAGCTGTTTGCATTTTGCACATTGCACTTCTTTCACTTTAAAGCGGTCCAACTGGTGGTTTTCATTATTATCATGGCACAGGCGACACACATAGAATTTACCACAGCACGGGGCCTGCAACACAAGATGGTACAGGCTTACAATTGTGAACTAGGCAGCTGAACACAAAACAGTCTGTAAAAAAAAGGGCCAGTGATGTGCGCCCTCAATCACATGTAAGGATTGTATACCTTCATAATAAACAGCGTAGTGGATCAGGTCCGGAATGGGCATAAGCGTTGTTGAGTTATGAAGTATAAAGAGGGTAACAAAAAGTACAAATGGACTACGAAAACAGATACCTGTCTCCACAATGTCTTGCTTATGCACAGGCTGCTTTGACAGCCTACACTGACTGAATAACCAGGGCTCTCCCTACTCACATTTTGGTCACTCCTCAGACCATTCATCCATCCTACATGCTCCATGCTATTCAGTTCAACACCCTTCAGTTTTCTGGTCACACCCGAACTCTCCCAGTCCCACTGACACTCTCACATCACAACTACAAAGAATGTAAACTGGAGTCCCCACATGCTTTGTCTATGTCAAACGGCATTTTGAGTGCTAGACACCTCTGTACAATGTTATAATTTGAATCAACATAACATCCTAACAACACCCTTCATTGATAAATGCACCCCATCCCCTTGAGGACATCCACTACACCCTCAACTTCAAGACACCCAACATATAATACGTACAACAAGCAAATAACGTCAACATTGCATGCCTAACAAAACTCAAACACCTGACTGACCAGACCCAATAGATTACAACCCACACCATGCATCTCCCCACAACTAAGCAGCCACAAACGCATCCACCTGCACAAAACAATTTGCAGGATGTTCCACATACACAGACAACACTCTCAATACACACATTATAATACATTGCACCACAGACAAACAACACACCGCCATCAACTACCAACACTATGTCTAACTATGCTCTGCATCACACAAGGTATCAAATTCAACAACATCTGAAACACTGCAACAAATACCAGTGTACAAATACATCAGCAAACAACAATAGTTTGCATTAACTCAAAGTTAGCCTCGCTATACACTAAAATCAGTACAAGTCACCATGAACCTTACCTTTGACACAATACTACACTGCAGCCAACACTACACTGCGTGACTACACATCACACCACTAACAACACATGAGCCGAACTGCTACAATGTGGATCCATCAGCCATCTCAATCCCAATTCACTGGAGCACCAATATTCTGCTATGAATAGGACCTCTTAGACTAGCATTCCTAGATGCATACTCATGGATAACCCACATCACCACTCAGATTCACAGCCACTGCAGAACAATACCACTTAATAGTCCTTCAGCATCAATCTAGTACAGTGGTGGAAGGATACCTCCTCTGCAAACACTATGTAATGATTTAGAGGTTTACAGCAGAGCCCCGCCATAGTAACTCATGGAAGCACAAACTCAGGCCTACCCTGGCCAGCTTGACAGCAGCAGCTTGAACCCCGCTTCCCAGACCTGTCAAAATCACAGTTTTGACAGGTAGGAAAAACTAAGTTAAATATTAAATATGTTACCCCTCAGCACAGCTTGCTGCCAACAAGGTAGGGTACATAATCCTTAGGAGTGGAACATGTGAAATAACAACTTCCCACGCGGCTGATGGCGGCGGCAGGTACCTGGCGTCTCTGCTGCCTCCCGCTTCGGTGCTAACTTCGATTTCCCCTGCACTCTCTTTGAATTTGACTGCCGTTTCTACCGGCCGCCGTTTCTGCACTTCTGGTTTCTGCATTTCTGGGCTCGTTTTCGAGTGAAGTATGATGCCACGAGTCTATTGAGGGACCGGAGGGGAGCGGAGGAGAGAGAGACAATGCAGAGCTGAGGCTGGGCAGAGTGGAGCGGAGCGTGGGGAGAGAGGCCAGCCCGTGCAGCGTTCCTGCGGATGTGACCCTGCCGGGATTTTAAGCCTGGACTTCACTGGCTTTTCATTCTTGTTCAGTATCGGTGAGTTGTACAGCCTCTTCAACTGAGCTGTTTTCCTGTACCCACAGTATTTACTCGGACTTTCTTGGACTCCATTTCGTAAGCAGTGGCTGAGTATATTAAAGGACTGTATATGGCCTGGTGCCAAAGGCCACCAAGACTCCAAACACGCACAACAAAATAAATGCTCCTTTTAAACAAACTGTAGTGTATTTTATCTCATGTACTTCATAAACCAAAGTTCATATTGTTTCAGTCATTATATATTACAATCATATAAATTTCATCTGTATATCAAAACATCAAAGCATCATTTTTAAATCAATGAAACTGCAAAACATATTCAAAACATAACAAAAACACCCAATGCATTTCGGGGCCCTGCCCCTTCGTCAGGGGTCTGTGTAAGAAAAGAAGAAAGAGAAAGAAAAAGAAAACCGTATTACTTTTGGTATCAAGGGGGACAAATGTATGTACACTAAGACTTCCGTTTTTGACGTCTAGCTTACCTAGTGGTTGTTATTTTGCGCGTTGCCAATAATGCTAATAGGGCGCGTAATCCTCTTTTTTTGATGTTCTATAGGAAAACCAATGGAATTATTTGGTGCGAATGGTTAACTAATAGCAAATGAAATGCCATACCTTGAGTAAATTAAGGAGGCTCACCTGAATATGGGAGACTGTGTCCAATCTGAAAAACGCGAATGGACATCTATAAGTATGTTTCTCATGAGTACTGAACAAAAATGAAATAAATAAACGAGGAAATCGTGCATTTACCTGTGGGGTATATGTTAGTTCTAACCCCCAGACAATCAATCTTGTCTTCAGGGTTGCCTACAAGACAATAGAATTGAAATATTGGAAATTAAGTAAATTGCCAAAGGTTAGCTGCCATTATTACCGCTTTAAGCAGGCACATCAGCTTACCTGCGGGGAGAGTAGTATTACCGGTCCCGCTTTACAATCTGAAGTACACACGTCCGTTCTGCATGAAGAGAACGCGTGTTACTTACATTTCATGAGCGCTCATTTTAATGACAAAAAACGAAAAGCGGAAAAACAAAATTTCTATTTCTTACCGATTACCGGCCGGGATGTTTGTGAAATTCAGCTCAATCCTAAGTGTGCCGAGTGGACCGCGGGTACTCGTTAAGTCCCTTTTCACTGTTCATTAGTAGCTCCAACATTAAAGTAGGACTAGGAGCAAGGAGTGTCGGCCATTTTAGAGTGGTGTTTTAGCAAGGACTGCTTAAAGTGAATGTATACGAAAAAGTTGTATGGGAAAACAATTAAAAAAAGGGTGGAAAAAAGATAGAAAAGTAAACATGAGGAATGAAGTCATCTCCCCGCCAATGCCAAATAATTCCTACCTATTTACAAACTAAATGTTGCCATTTAGATAATTTTAGCAATCACATAATAAAATGTGCATGAAATTACACGTGTGGATTTCTAACTATGTTGTTATTCAGAAAGTTGCAAAGTTAATGTTTGTGTGTCATCGTGTGCGAGTTTCCCTAGGGTTCCGAGTTAATGTACTTTAAAGGAAACATGCCATGTCCATTTTGTCATTAAGCCCAAAAGGGGTCAGTGTTTGTAGTTTACGAATCCAGAAGGCCTCTTTTTGAAGTAGGATCTTTGAGTTATCCAAACCCAAACGTTGTGGGAGTAATTCAATCACCTGAAATCTTAGTTGGGCAATGGTATGGCCAGCTTCCCACCAATGTTTTGCGAGTGGTGATGTGTAATTCTTATTCCTGATGCGGCTCTTATGTTCTGACAGTCGCAATTTCAACTTGCGCTCAGTTTTGCCAACATATAGAAGGCCACATGGGCATTTGATTGAATATACAACAAACTCAGAATTGCAGGTTGTGTTGTGCCTTAGTTGAATTTTTTCGCCTGTCCGAGGGTGTAGTAAGACGTTTCCCGGTATTATATTATTGCAATTTTTGCAATTATAGCAGCGAATGGTTCCTTTGTACACTTCAGGTTGTTGGCTGGTATCCATATGGCGACTTGGTTTATTGAGCAGTTCTTTAAGATTCTGGGCTCTCTTGTATGCAAACAAGGGTCTTTCACTGAATAAGTTGCCAAAGTCTTTCTCTACTTGAATGATCTCCCATCTTTTCAAAATGATTCGCTTTATATCTCTGGAGGCAGTGGAGTATTTCGACACAAATACCATTCTTTTATTCTCAGTTTTGAGTCTTTTTTTCAAAAGATCTGCCCTTGGGATAGCCTTGATATGATCCACATGTGCATCCAGTAGTTTCCGCGGATAACCTCTGTCTAGATATCGTTGCTTTTGTTCTTCAATGTGCCTATCACAGCTGGTTTTGTCAGAAGATATTCTTTTTATTCTCATGAATTGTGAGACCGGTAAGTTATTGACAAGATTTGAAGGGTGAAAGCTTCCATAAAGGAGTGCAGTGTTTCTATCTGTAGGCTTTTTGTAGAGGGTTGTATTGATGGAATTTTCGCTGAGTGTAACCCAGACATCCAAAAACGGTAAAGCTTCCTTACTGATATTGTGCGTAAATTGTATCCTTGGGTTAGCAAGATTCAAACTCTTGATGTTTTGGATTAGATCCAAGACTGGTCGTTTCCATATGATGAAGACATCATCTATGTATCTCTTATAATACACTAGGCCTGCTTGCCAAGTGCTATCTTCCAGAATGTAATCGAGCTCAAATTTCGCCATGAAAATGTTCGCGTAAACGCAGGCCCCTGGAAAGCCCATGGCTGTTCTAGTGAGCTGCAAGTAGTACTCTTTTTCCCATGAGAAGTAGCTATTGGTCAAACAGAATTCTAGCAACTGCAGAATTAAATATTTCAACTCATCTGGCTTGTCATCTAGGAGTAAGGCCCACTCAATTGCTTCTAAGCCTTCCTTGTGAGGAATCGATGTATAGAGGGCAGTGACGTCGATTGTACATAGAGTCCAATTTCCTGTGTCTGTCGTATCAATGGTTGAAAGACTTCGTAAGAAATCTGAGGTATCTTCCAGATAAGTCGGCCATTTTTTGATGAAGGTGTAAAAACCTCTTTCAGGTCGGGGATAATCGATATTTGCCCGGCAGGATTGCCTCTGTGACCCTCTAGTTATTTAATCAAATGAAGAGGCAGGCGCTGGAGACTGGAAAGCAGGAAACAAGGGTTTTTTATTCTCTCCGGAGGAGAACACAACGAAACGGACAGAAGGTAACGTTCTGAGGTGCTCTAACTTACGTTTGAGGCCTGGCCCCTTATATACAGTGTTTGTGGTTTTTATTATAGTTTACATACATGTGACAAAGCTTTGATATACGGAAAGACATACCCGGAATCCCCCTTTGGGGCCCGTTCCCACACACATTTACAGTTGAAATCCCCACCCTAGTCATAACAGGTGATGAGTATCACGCAGCTGGATATTCCGCCGATTCACGGAATGTGGGGGGTTTGATCGGATCTCATGGAGTGGGGGCTTTGATCAACCCGGGGATCCTTTGATGGGGGAAGCTTCCTATTGTACGGGGAGGGGCAAGGAATGGTATCGGCAGAGCTGGGTGTCGGCCTGGGAACGGGGAAGACAAAACGGGCACACAGGGAAAAAAGGGGGTTTGCATCTAAGGGCCGGAGATCATGAAAGGGAGGCGGGGAGGTGTCGCGCTGGGAACAGGATGAGGGCCTGGGGCAGAGCAGCGCCGAAGAGGGGTTTACGACCCAAGGCAGGTGCAAGCGGGGGGGGGGGGGGGGTGGTCAGCGCGCAGGCTTAGTGAAGGCGAAGGGCTATGTCAGGGGCCAGCGGCACGCGAAAGGGTTCGTTCTGATCGGGGCATCTTAAAAAAATGGCGGGCGTGCACGACAAAAGTGTGGCATTAGGGGAAGGGGCAAGATGGCGCAGATAATGTTCACCAAAACGTACTAATTTTCCACAGTCCTCCCTTTAACATATTCAAGACATCTTGCTGGTTCATTTTCTATTCGGTTCTACTGTGGTGAGCATGAGAAAGAAAACGGTAGGAACCCTAGATGAAAAAGAGTTGTAAACAATACATTTTAACATTTCTAGTTTTAGGAGGTGGGCCTATTTGATAAACTTTGATAAACTTGTTCAGCAGGAAAGTCATAGGAATGAAATACAAGAAAACGGTTCTGCAGCGAGAGCAGCAAGTACATATCATAACGCGAACTGGCAGGTTATTACATATTTCAGATTCGGATTGGAGCAAGGATCAATACAATGGCGGCTGGGAGAGAAATGAGGCATAGCAGAAACGGTGATTGAGGATGTCAAATGTTCGAAGTTTACGAGTTCTCATTGTTCTTTGTGGTCTTTCGTTGGCGCTGTTGAGCACCGGCGGTGGAGCTACAAGTCCAGCTCTGTTCTAAGTTCTGCGTTGCAGGGCACGACCCTTTCCTCGCGTTTCCGGTCGAAAAAGGTCCTTTTCGCCCTGTGGCCTTTGAGGTGATTGTCAGAAAGTTCGGATGGAAGAAGAGAGTACAAAACAGTCCATAGGGTAGGTCAGAGGAAAAAGGGGGGATGGAGCAAGGCCAAAGTAGGAACAAACTAGGGGAACGAGAGACTTCAAGTAGGCGGGCATGTGACCGAATTCAGAGAGCGGGGACTTGTCGAAAGACACTGGATATCGAGCAGGGGCATCAGGTCGACCCTTTCTTCTCATGTTGTCGAAAACAGTGCCTCGTCCTGCAGCTCTTTTCTGTCGTGGTCTCGCCCTGGCTAATGTCACAAGTGTTCCTTAGTCTGCAGTCAGGCCTCGTGCTCCCACATCCGGTCCTTCTCTCCTCCAACGGCAGTACCCTTAAACAAGTTTGAAAAGACAGTCTTTAGTGAATTTGCAGATGAAGATAGTCAAAAAAGTCTATTTCTCTCCCAGCTCCAGGCAAAGAATGAAAAATGCCTGTTATTTTAGTGTTCACAACTGGCATATGAATGACCGGTGACGGGTTCTGTTGGATTTACTATGACTTTCCTTCATAATTATTTATTACAGGCATGACAGTTCATCTGATGGTAACCCACCCTTGTGAGACAAATCCGGCGAAGATATGCCGTTCTCTAGAGTTTTACATTTGCAAAAGGGTACAGTGAGTCGTCAACATGGTACTACACAGGTATTTTGCTGAGAGACGAACATGGCTAAACATTTCCTTTCTATCGGTGCATCCTGCTTTGCAACTACTGCGGGGTTCGTTTCGATGATTTCTTTACCTTGGACTAGTCTGCTAACCTTGTAAAACATCATTCTGGGTCCTACGTAACCTTTTACAGCCCGATTACTTAATTAGGAAGGACAGGGGTTTTATGGGAAACAACCAGGGACATAGGAAACTGGTGGTAAGGGCATAAATCGACCCATCTCTCACAACCGGAAATGGGGGGTAGTTTCATAATTCCAGTTTTTGGGCGGCTGATACAGGGGAGGTAACAGGGGTGATCATTTTTCCGGTTTTGGGTATTGCGACAATTCGGGGAGGGGAGGGTCGCGTATTCTGAGGTCCTTGTTTTATACCATAGGAGCCGTTGACATGTAGTTCCCTGATTTCGGGTCAGATTAGGGAACCTCTGTCGTCTTACCTGTCCTTTCCCTTACGGCCCAACCTCGGTTCATTGACTTCTAGCGGAAAAGGAGAGGTAATGACGCGGCCTCAGGGTGGTTGTATTAAAGGCAAGTTTTTGTGCAAATACTGACGGTATTTGAAGCCAATTAGGTGGTGTGCTAGGGGTGGCAGTCTGCCAATTTCGGGGCTAACCACTCGGAAGAGCGGGAGTGCAAAAATAGAGGGAGAGAGAGAGAGAGAGAGGGAGAGGGAGAGGGAGAGGGAGAGGGAGAGGGAGAGGGAGAGGGAGAGGGAGAGGGAGAGGGAGAGGGAGAGGGAGAGGGAGAGGGAGAGGGAGAGGGAGAGGGAGAGGGAGAGGGAGAGGGAGAGGGAGAGGGAGAGGGAGAGGGAGAGGGAGAGGGAGAGGGAGAGGGAGAGGGAGAGGGAGAGGGAGAGGGAGAGGGAGAGGGAGAGGGAGAGGGAGAGGGAGAGGGAGAGGGAGAGGGAGAGGGAGAGGGAGAGGGAGAGGGAGAGGGAGAGGGAGAGGAGAGAGAGAGAGAGAGAGAGAGAGAGAGAGAGAGAGAGAGAGAGAGAGAGAGAGAGAGAGAGAGAGAGTGCAACGGCAGGCTAAATAGTACACGTGCAACAGAGAGGGTGGCAGTGTATTCAAGAAAGGCTATCTAGTGCATTACACAGTAAAGGGCATTCACGGGTCTGTGTTAGAATCTTGTAATCATGCAGTTTGAGCATTAGACAGGGTAGAGGGGACGTGCTTTGAGAAAAGGAAAGAAGAAAAAAGGAGGTACCATTCTGTCGCACTTTCTCGCATTCTCGGTCCTTCGACCAGTTGGGTCAACGCCTCAGTCACACACACACACATTCTCTCGTAGTTTCGCATCATACGTGACATGGGTTCATTCGTCCGGTCTGGTTTAAGGGTGATCACTTTTTATCAGGGTTGTGCTAATTTTTCGGGTTTGTTCGGTACGTGAGTAGTCTGCAGGCATGCTTAGACGCCACCTTGCGGTGCTAGTCCGCTTCGTGTATTAGACATGGCAAGGCTTCAGATCTTCGCCACACCTCGGCTGTGATCTCTGACGTAACCTGCAGAGGGAGGAAAAAAGGGGGGGGGTGGGGGAGACAGCATTCGCGCGCATTCAAATACATGGATTCATAAGTCCTTTACTTACTTCTTACTCGTCTTTCCTCCTTGGGGCAGGGTCCCCGGGGATATGGTTTCTGGAGTCGAGGGGGGGTAGTGTGTTCATATAGGTCGTGTGCGGGGAAACGTAAAAAAAGGAAACCAGAGGTGCCTAGTGCGAGGTATCTAGTCAAAGGATATATCTCACTATCGGGATCCTTAAACCTCTTTCAACGCCGTGGCGTTCTAAAGTTCTTCGGTTCTTGGGTCCCTGATACTTTGGAACGTTGTACTTTATCACATTTACATTATTTCATTTCACCCTTCTTTTACATTCCCTCATTTACACCGTTCGTTTTACCCATCCTTGGAAGTCAAGGTCTTCCTCTACGCGAGAGTTCATGAGTCAGTCGCGTACTTGGAAGGCGGAGTGTCGTGTTGTCGATCCGATCCGTCCTCCAGGGCTGGGCAACCATCATCTTTTAACCTTAAAGAGAGAGCAGAGTAGGGTGCACAGAAAAGAACTTTCCCACCGATCCCACATTTTTAAAATAAAGCATGCAATACCCGTCCATAGTTTCAAAAATTTTATTTTGCAAAAATTATTTCAGCATGTGGATTATGAGGGTGCGGTCGTGTTCGGCCGGTCGTGACAACGGCTAAAGTGCATATAGTGGGGGGTTTTCGCTTGCAGCAATAAAAACATCGGAAAGTTTTACTCGTTCATTTGTAAGTAACTAAAACGTCTATTAATTGGTTGGGGGTTCGGGGGCATTTATTTCATAATTTAGAAGCATAATCGCAATAGTTGTAATCAGATTTCCTATATGCATACCGTACGTGTGCGTCGTAAATGAGGTTTACATCAATTATAAAAATATAATACATTGTACATTTGTAATCAACATTTGTAACGGGGATCCTTTCATACTGTTCGTCGAGTGAGTTCTCCTTGTCTTTTCTAGCCAAGTGTACAAAGGATCATATAAAATCTCAGAACATCAAGTTTATATTAGTGCGAAGGAACACCACGAGGTGTTCGTAAGTTCCGATTAATACCAGCGCCATTTTGGGCGGGGCCGGCTCAGTCCGGAAGCAGCATCAGGGGAAATGTTTCCCATTACTGGCAGTTTGGACCAGAGTCCTTTTCGGCGGTTCTAGAATTCATGCTAACAGAAGGAGTGGCAATGTCATGTTTGTTTCGTTGGCGATCAAGGCAGCCGTCCCTTACCGGAAACCTGCAAAGGCCGAAGGTTCCGCCGGGGACCTTTGTATGATCTTCAAGGCTGCGGAGATGCTGTCGGAGATGGGGGCTCGTGCTCCAGGGGGCAAATGTTCGAGTCATATTGCTGATCAAAGTTACTCTAGCGGCCGGGGCCCACCTTCCAGCGGACCTAGACGCCATTTTGAGGCCCTACAGGGGCCACTCTCGTCGAGTTTGCAAGAGTGGAAGAGACCCTTCGGAGTGAAAGGAAGAGGTCCCTGTTTTGTGAAAGCGGGACGTTCGGCTGGGGTGCGGCTGTGATGCCCCCACCTGGGGGGGCGAGGGAGACTCGTTCGCATCGTCTCCTTCTCCCGGTGTACTCCATGCCGCTCCTTTTCATCGCCCCGCATGAAGGCCTCTCCACATCCGGTGTTCCCCAAGTGCCACCATTGTACGTTCGGTGCTGCGCAAGTACTGGGGTGCCACCATTGTACGTTCGGTGCTGTGGAAGTATTGGCACCATCGCCTGACTGGGGGTGTTCGGCGTCGGGCCGGGGGCCGGGAAACCTCCTATCGGTGGAGGTGGGAGAGGCTCGTCCGCGTCGCCTCTCCCTCCCAGCCCAACTTGGACAAGTTGTTGTGGAGGTACGTGCAGGACATCCCGCCGTCCAGGACTGCTGCGGCTGTGACGGAAGAGAAAAGGAAGAGGTGCCTCGTTCTCCTCTGGACATGTGGCGGGACTACCTTAGTCTTTCCAGGCCCGTTGCGGCCGGCCAAGGAGACATGTGGCGGGACTACCTGCAAATGCCCAGGCTGCGGGCTCCTGCCTCTCCTCCGGCTCCCCCATACGTTAAGATTTCCTGACCAAGAGTTGGCGGCCGGGCTCGCCTTATATGGGTTGCCGTTGGTTGGGCGTAGCCGTAACCCTGCCCTACTTTGGAAGGTTCCAGAATGGGGGGGGGGGCGAATGTTCTGTTTGACTTTCATTTTCTACAGTTTATCGTTATTATTCCTTGTTTGTTGTGTTAAATTAAAAGTTCAAGTTCATTAATGGTCTACGGATTTTGTTTTACCATTTCTTTCTTTCCAGGTTGCTTTTATGCTAAGTTTCTGCTAACAGAGGTCGAGTAACACGGAAACACGTGTAGAGGGATGACGCAGATTTGTACATTACATACACACAAACTCAGACGGGGGACAGTACAAGTACGACATACAAAGACCCAAGATGAATATAAAACAGTTATTGGTCATAATTATCTCTTTCTGTCTGTGAATTTGAAACGAGGCTGGGTTCCCGCCTTGACATTGCCCGACCTAGGAGAACTTGAGCATGCCGCTGAGATTTTCCTGGCGAAATCTGTGCCATCGGGCATAATCAAACGTGGTGGTTCTGTCTGGTCTGTCTATGTAAGTCGGGTTCTTCTTTGTCTCGCGCTTTTTCCCGTACTGCCGGTCTATCGTTCCTGTCGGCCCTTTGCCTTTACTCACGCTCAGTAGAGTCGGGCATTGGGCTTTCCAGTGTCCGACATACCTACAAAAAGCGCATTGGTCTGACCCTAAGTCTGGTCGTCCTTTGCATAGTGTCGGGGGATAAGTTGTGGGTAGCGGTGTCCTGGGGTTGTCCTGTCGGTATATTTCTCTACTTGGTTTGTCCTCGTCTTTTCTCTGTCGTTTCGTAGCCTCTCTGCGCCACATACCGAGACTGTCGAGCATAATTGGCGTTGTTTTATTATTTCGAAGGGCTATTTCTAACGTTTCTATTTTATCAAGGTCAAAGGATCCTGTCAGTGGCCACTGTTTGTCTTGACTCTCTTCGGTATACCTGTGCCATAATTTATTATAAGCTATGGTGACTAACCCATAGTTTATGAACATGTCCTTATTAGGGGTGCCTTCTAATGGAGCTATATGGTCCACCTCTAATACGCGGTCCGGACTAAACAGGCTATTTATCAGTGGGGAGAAGACAGACATGACGGCTCGTAACGAGGGACTAAAAAGTCAGCACTGCCTATCTTATCACTAGGTGCAAAGACCGTACAGAATATTTCTATTCAACGTTGTTTGCAGGCAGTGAATACCTCATGGATCAAAAAAAATATATATAAAAACCAAACGACCAATAAATAACAATGGGGAGAATGAGTAGGTCCGCAAAGATCTGCGTTACCTACCCTTTTCACTATCTGCAAAAAGGGTGGTCTCTTCCCTGTTTGCAGACAGGGAATCTCCAGGAAACAATAGTTTTGCGAACAACAGTTCAGTTTCAAGCAATTATTGAGTGGGGGAGAAAAAATAAGCACGGTTGCTGCCCTACCTATCCTCCACTGCTTACAAAGAGAGAGAGCCTGTTGTTTCTCCGTTTGCAGACAGTGAATCTCCAAAATAAACAAAAAAGAGCAATACTAGTATTTTTTAAACAAACAAACAATCAAGCAAATTTTCGCAACTTGTCGTGGTAACACGACCTTACCCGGACCGCATGGACAGTTTCCTGTCTTCCGAATCCAGCGCCCGATCGTCCTCTCTTCTCCGTTATCCTCGCGGCACTCCTGATGGTTCCCAGTCAGGACCGTGGATCACTCGAGAGAGGTCTGTTCGGAACTAGTGAAGTTCGGATGATCGGCTGCCAGACGAGGGTCTATTGGGCAAGAGCTCTCCCGATCGTTGCAGTCGTTCACTCTGTCGTCGGGACCTCTCCCACTGGATCCACGAGTCGCTGATGGGCCCCACGCTTGGGACGCCAATTGTAAAAACCTCTTTCAGGTCGGGGACAATCGATATTTGCCCGGCAGGATTGCCTCTGTGACCCTCTAGTTATTTAATCAAATGAAGAGGCAGGCGCTGGAGACTGGAAAGCAGGAAACAAGGGTTTTTTATTCTCTCCGGAGGAGAACACAACGAAACGGACAGAAGGTAACGTTCTGAGGTGCTCTAACTTACGTTTGAGGCCTGGCCCCTTATATACAGTGTTTGTGGTTTTTATTATAGTTTACATACATGTGACAAAGCTTTGATATACGGAAAGACATACCCGGAATCCCCCTTTGGGGCCCGTTCCCACACACATTTACAGTTGAAATCCCCACCCTAGTCATAACAGGTGATGAGTATCACGCAGCTGGATATTCCGCCGATTCACGGAATGTGGGGGGTTTGATCGGATCTCATGGAGTGGGGGCTTTGATCAACCCGGGGATCCTTTGATGGGGGAAGCTTCCTATTGTACGGGGAGGGGCAAGGAATGGTATCGGCAGAGCTGGGTGTCGGCCTGGGAACGGGGAAGACAAAACGGGCACACAGGGAAAAAAGGGGGTTTGCATCTAAGGGCCGGAGATCATGAAAGGGAGGCGGGGAGGTGTCGCGCTGGGAACAGGATGAGGGCCTGGGGCAGAGCAGCGCCGAAGAGGGGTTTACGACCCAAGGCAGGTGCAAGCGGGGGGGGGGTGGTCAGCGCGCAGGCTTAGTGAAGGCGAAGGGCTATGTCAGGGGCCAGCGGCATGCGAAAGGGTTCGTTCTGATCGGGGCATCTTAAAAAAATGGCGGGCGTGCACGACAAAAGTGTGGCATTAGGGGAAGGGGCAAGATGGCGCAGATAATGTTCACCAAAACGTACTAATTTTCCACAAAGGACTGCATATGTGCATCGATAAAGATGCCCAGATTCTCGAAGATTGAGGCACATCCCGAAACTATCGGTCTGAAAGGGGGGTCTTTCAGGTCTTTGTGCACTTTCGGCAAGAAATATATCCTTGGTCTCCTTGGGTATATTTGCCTCAGATAACGCTTGGTTGTGGTGTTTACCCAGCCTAGTTCTTCAAATTTGTCTAATAGTCCATCTAGGTTTTTGGCTATAGCATTGGTTGGATCTTCGTCCAGTTTGGCATATGTGTTTGCATCTTGCACATGTTCTAAACCCTTTTTCACGTAGAATTCCAAGTCCATTATCACAAGGCTTCCGCCTTTGTCTGCCTTTTGGATCATAATCTCTTTGTTGTTAGCCAGTGCGTGTAAAGTGCTATATTCTGCTCTTGTTAGGTTATTTATTTTTTTCTTGTATTGAACTTTACTCAAATCCATTTTGACGAGTAACTCAAATGTATCAAGGCTTTTATGAGAAACTGGAGCCATGAAGGTACTTTTAGGTTTAAACTTAATGGAGGTGTTGTCTTCATTTTCGATGGGATTAAGCACTGTGAAAAAATGTCTGAGCCTTAGGACCCTCATAAATTTGTAAAGGGCTATTTCAGTCTCGAGTTGGTTAGTATGATAGGTGTGGACGAAAGATGTACCTTTGTTAAGCAAATGTTCTTCTGTTTTTGTTAGTTGGTAGCTGGAAATATTAATTACGAGGCTTTGGTCTGGCTCCTTAGGCCTAATTTCTTCTTCTCTACCTCCTTTTCCTTTTCCTTTTCCTTGTCCTCGTCGCGTCTTCTGTCGCTCGTTGTAGGTGGTATATCCGGAGGTTTGGGTGGTGTGATGTCCTTGTCTAAAAAAGAATCAGATGTTGAGGCTGTCGCATCTGTTGTTATCCCTGTTTGATCTTGCTGACTCGACGTCGACTCTTGTTGTTTAGATGTAGACTGTTGTTGCTTGCTCATGGGTTGCCTAGTGGCGCTGGTGTCACTATCTGACACTCCACTCTCTTCTGATGATTCTGTGTGTTGTTTCCTGGTTGTATAACGCCTTTTAGCATAAATTTCAGCCCATGTATATGCTTCATTCAACTTGTAGTCGATAGTATCCCGTTTGAATTTACGCAATTTGGTCTCTTGTAGCTCCTTACCGTATTTGTCGAGTTTAATCTCAAGTTCTTCCAGGAATTTACTCCATGGTTCTTCCTCTATTCTTTTGGACAATTCTTTTTTAACGTTGAAGATCTCCTCCTCAAGCTCTTGGATTGTCTTGGCCAGTTCTTCTACCAACAACAGTATAAGATCTAATGAACACTTGTTGAGAATCTCAAACCATTTCTCCATGAATTGTGGGTTATTATTTAATCTGTACAACATAGGTCTGATTGCTAGTCGTAGGCCCCTGGGGATCCGTCTCACACGATGGTATTGAATTAGTGTGGACGCATGTAGACGTTGGTTCAATTCACGTCGCGTCGAATATTCAAGTTGTTTTAACTGTTGCGCGGTTGATCCTCCTTGAGTATCAAAAGTTTTGGTTTCCTTTATTAGTTTGTAGATTTGAGAGGCTTCTTCTGCAGAGTATCCTCTAATGTTAGCTCTGTTGTCTGTGATTCCAGCTATTGATTCAAACGACATTGTACAATGGTGCAAGCTCCCGTGTGGCAGTATGAGCTATAACAATGTATGAAGGGGGGCTGCACTCTAATATTCCAACTTAGTGCAAGTTAAACCAGTGTGTGTGCTGTGTTAGGATTAGTGCCTGCACACTGTGAATATGAACTGTATATGGCCTGGTGCCAAAGGCCACCAAGACTCCAAACACGCACAACAAAATAAATGCTCCTTTTAAACAAACTGTAGTGTATTTTATCTCATGTACTTCATAAACCAAAGTTCATATACCTCAGATTTCTTACGAAGTCTTTCAACCATTGATACGACAGACACAGGAAATTGGACTCTATGTACAATCGACGTCACTGCCCTCTATACATCGATTCCTCACAAGGAAGGCTTAGAAGCAATTGAGTGGGCCTTACTCCTAGATGACAAGCCAGATGAGTTGAAATATTTAATTCTGCAGTTGCTAGAATTCTGTTTGACCAATAGCTACTTCTCATGGGAAAAAGAGTACTACTTGCAGCTCACTGGAACAGCCATGGGCTTTCCAGGGGCCTGCGTTTACGCGAACATTTTCATGGCGAAATTTGAGCTCGATTACATTCTGGAAGATAGCACTTGGCAAGCAGGCCTAGTGTATTATAAGAGATACATAGATGATGTCTTCATCATATGGAAACGACCAGTCTTGGATCTAATCCAAAACATCAAGAGTTTGAATCTTGCTAACCCAAGGATACAATTTACGCACAATATCAGTAAGGAAGCTTTACCGTTTTTGGATGTCTGGGTTACACTCAGCGAAAATTCCATCAATACAACCCTCTACAAAAAGCCTACAGATAGAAACACTGCACTCCTTTATGGAAGCTTTCACCCTTCAAATCTTGTCAATAACTTACCGGTCTCACAATTCATGAGAATAAAAAGAATATCTTCTGACAAAACCAGCTGTGATAGGCACATTGAAGAACAAAAGCAACGATATCTAGACAGAGGTTATCCGCGGAAACTACTGGATGCACATGTGGATCATATCAAGGCTATCCCAAGGGCAGATCTTTTGAAAAAAAGACTCAAAACTGAGAATAAAAGAATGGTATTTGTGTCGAAATACTCCACTGCCTCCAGAGATATAAAGCGAATCATTTTGAAAAGATGGGAGATCATTCAAGTAGAGAAAAACTTTGGCAACTTATTCAGTGAAAGACCCTTGTTTGCATACAAGAGAGCCCAGAATCTTAAAGAACTGCTCAATAAACCAAGTCGCCATATGGATACCAGCCAACAACCTGAAGTGTACAAAGGAACCATTCGCTGCTATAATTGCAAAAATTGCAATAATATAATACCGGGAAACGTCTTACTACACCCTCGGACAGGCGAAAAAATTCAACTAAGGCACAACACAACCTGCAATTCTGAGTTTGTTGTATATTCAATCAAATGCCCATGTGGCCTTCTATATGTTGGCAAAACTGAGCGCAAGTTGAAATTGCGACTGTCAGAACATAAGAGCCGCATCAGGAATAAGAATTACACATCACCACTCGCAAAACATTGGTGGGAAGCTGGCCATACCATTGCCCAACTAAGATTTCAGGTGATTGAATTACTCCCACAACGTTTGGGTTTGGATAACTCAAAGATCCTACTTCAAAAAGAGGCCTTCTGGATTCGTAAACTACAAACACTGACCCCTTTTGGGCTTAATGACAAAATGAACATGGCATGTTTCCTTTAAAGTACATTAACTCGGAACCCTAGGGAAACTCGCACACGATGACACACAAACATTAACTTTGCAACTTTCTGAATAACAACATAGTTAGAAATCCACACGTGTAATTTCATGCACATTTTATTATGTGATTGCTAAAATTATCTAAATGGCAACATTTAGTTTGTAAATAGGTAGGAATTATTTGGCATTGGCGGGGAGATGACTTCATTCCTCATGTTTACTTTTCTATCTTTTTTCCACCCTTTTTTTAATTGTTTTCCCATACAACTTTTTCGTATACATTCACTTTAAGCAGTCCTTGCTAAAACACCACTCTAAAATGGCCGACACTCCTTGCTCCTAGTCCTACTTTAATGTTGGAGCTACTAATGAACAGTGAAAAGGGACTTAACGAGTACCCGCGGTCCACTCGGCACACTTAGGATTGAGCTGAATTTCACAAACATCCCGGCCGGTAATCGGTAAGAAATAGAAATTTTGTTTTTCCGCTTTTCGTTTTTTGTCATTAAAATGAGCGCTCATGAAATGTAAGTAACACGCGTTCTCTTCATGCAGAACGGACGTGTGTACTTCAGATTGTAAAGCGGGACCGGTAATACTACTCTCCCCGCAGGTAAGCTGATGTGCCTGCTTAAAGCGGTAATAATGGCAGCTAACCTTTGGCAATTTACTTAATTTCCAATATTTCAATTCTATTGTCTTGTAGGCAACCCTGAAGACAAGATTGATTGTCTGGGGGTTAGAACTAACATATACCCCACAGGTAAATGCACGATTTCCTCGTTTATTTATTTCATTTTTGTTCAGTACTCATGAGAAACATACTTATAGATGTCCATTCGCGTTTTTC
Source organism: Lissotriton helveticus (assembly GCF_964261635.1). NCBI lineage: Eukaryota > Metazoa > Chordata > Amphibia > Caudata > Salamandridae > Lissotriton > Lissotriton helveticus. The sequence continues at coordinate 1,179,465,780 of NC_136059.1, forward strand.
AGATTGGACACAGTCTCCCATATTCAGGTGAGCCTCCTTAATGTACTCAAGGTATGGCATTTCATTTGCTATTAGTTAACCATTCGCACCAAATAATTCCATTGGTTTTCCTATAGAACATCAAAAAAAGAGGATTACGCGCCCTATTAGCATTATTGGCAACGCGCAAAATAACAACCACTAGGTAAGCTAGACGTCAAAAACGGAAGTCTTAGTGTACATACATTTGTCCCCCTTGATACCAAAAGTAATACGGTTTTCTTTTTCTTTCTCTTTCTTCTTTTCTTACACAGACCCCTGACGAAGGGGCAGGGCCCCGAAATGCATTGGGTGTTTTTGTTATGTTTTGAATATGTTTTGCAGTTTCATTGATTTAAAAATGATGCTTTGATGTTTTGATATACAGATGAAATTTATATGATTGTAATATATAATGACTGAAACAATATGAACTTTGGTTTATGAAGTACATGAGATAAAATACACTACAGTTTGTTTAAAAGGAGCATTTATTTTGTTGTGCGTGTTTGGAGTCTTGGTGGCCTTTGGCACCAGGCCATATACAGTTCATATTCACAGTGTGCAGGCACTAATCCTAACACAGCACACACACTGGTTTAACTTGCACTAAGTTGGAATATTAGAGTGCAGCCCCCCTTCATACATTGTTATAGCTCATACTGCCACACGGGAGCTTGCACCATTGTACAATGTCGTTTGAATCAATAGCTGGAATCACAGACAACAGAGCTAACATTAGAGGATACTCTGCAGAAGAAGCCTCTCAAATCTACAAACTAATAAAGGAAACCAAAACTTTTGATACTCAAGGAGGATCAACCGCGCAACAGTTAAAACAACTTGAATATTTGACGCGACGTGAATTGAACCAACGTCTACATGCGTCCACACTAATTCAATACCATCGTGTGAGACGGATCCCCAGGGGCCTACGACTAGCAATCAGACCTATTTTGTACAGATTAAATAATAACCCACAATTCATGGAGAAATGGTTTGAGATTCTCAACAAGTGTTCATTAGATCTTATACTGTTGTTGGTAGAAGAACTGGCCAAGACAATCCAAGAGCTTGAGGAGGAGATCTTCAACGTTAAAAAAGAATTGTCCAAAAGAATAGAGGAAGAACCATGGAGTAAATTCCTGGAAGAACTTGAGATTAAACTCGACAAATACGGTAAGGAGCTACAAGAGACCAAATTGCGTAAATTCAAACGGGATACTATCGACTACAAGTTGAATGAAGCATATACATGGGCTGAAATTTATGCTAAAAGGCGTTATACAACCAGGAAACAACACACAGCATCATCAGAAGAGAGTGGAGTGTCAGATAGTGACACCAGCGCCACTAGGCAACCCATGACCAAGCAACAACAGTCTACATCTAAACAACAAGAGTCGACGTCGAGTCAGCAAGATCAAACAGGGATAACAACAGATGCGACAGCCTCAACATCTGATTCTTTTTTAGACAAGGACATCACACCACCCAAACCTCCGGATATACCACCTACAACGAGCGACAGAAGACGCGACGAGGACAAGGAAAAGGAAAAGGAAAAGGAGGTAGAGAAGAAGAAATTAGGCCTAAGGAGCCAGACCAAAGCCTCGTAATTAATATTTCCAGCTACCAACTAACAAAAACAGAAGAACATTTGCTTAACAAAGGTACATCTTTCGTCCACACCTATCATACTAACCAACTCGAGACTGAAATAGCCCTTTACAAATTTATGAGGGTCCTAAGGCTCAGACATTTTTTCACAGTGCTTAATCCCATCGAAAATGAAGACAACACCTCCATTAAGTTTAAACCTAAAAGTACCTTCATGGCTCCAGTTTCTCATAAAAGCCTTGATACATTTGAGTTACTCGTCAAAATGGATTTGAGTAAAGTTCAATACAAGAAAAAAAAAAATAACCTAACAAGAGCAGAATATAGCACTTTACACGCACTGGCTAACAACAAAGAGATTATGATCCAAAAGGCAGACAAAGGCGGAAGCCTTGTGATAATGGACTTGGAATTCTACGTGAAAAAGGGTTTAGAACATGTGCAAGATGCAAACACATATGCCAAACTGGACGAAGATCCAACCAATGCTATAGCCAAAAACCTAGATGGACTATTAGACAAATTTGAAGAACTAGGCTGGGTAAACACCACAACCAAGCGTTATCTGAGGCAAATATACCCAAGGAGACCAAGGATATATTTCTTGCCGAAAGTGCACAAAGACCTGAAAGACCCCCCTTTCAGACCGATAGTTTCGGGATGTGCCTCTATCTTCGAGAATCTGGGCATCTTTATCGATGCACATATGCAGTCCTTCATCAAAAAATGGCCGACTTATCTGGAAGATACCTCAGATTTCTTACGAAGTCTTTCAACCATTCAGACACAGGAAATTGGACTCTATGTACAATCGACGTCACTGCCCTCTATACATCGATTCCTCACAAGGAAGGCTTAGAAGCAATTGAGTGGGCCTTACTCCTAGATGACAAGCCAGATGAGTTGAAATATTTAATTCTGCAGTTGCTAGAATTCTGTTTGACCAATAGCTACTTCTCATGGGAAAAAGAGTACTACTTGCAGCTCACTGGAACAGCCATGGGCTTTCCAGGGGCCTGCGTTTACGCGAACATTTTCATGGCGAAATTTGAGCTCGATTACATTCTGGAAGATAGCACTTGGCAAGCAGGCCTAGTGTATTATAAGAGATACATAGATGATGTCTTCATCATATGGAAACGACCAGTCTTGGATCTAATCCAAAACATCAAGAGTTTGAATCTTGCTAACCCAAGGATACAATTTACGCACAATATCAGTAAGGAAGCTTTACCGTTTTTGGATGTCTGGGTTACACTCAGCGAAAATTCCATCAATACAACCCTCTACAAAAAGCCTACAGATAGAAACACTGCACTCCTTTATGGAAGCTTTCACCCTTCAAATCTTGTCAATAACTTACCGGTCTCACAATTCATGAGAATAAAAAGAATATCTTCTGACAAAACCAGCTGTGATAGGCACATTGAAGAACAAAAGCAACGATATCTAGACAGAGGTTATCCGCGGAAACTACTGGATGCACATGTGGATCATATCAAGGCTATCCCAAGGGCAGATCTTTTGAAAAAAAGACTCAAAACTGAGAATAAAAGAATGGTATTTGTGTCGAAATACTCCACTGCCTCCAGAGATATAAAGCGAATCATTTTGAAAAGATGGGAGATCATTCAAGTAGAGAAAGACTTTGGCAACTTATTCAGTGAAAGACCCTTGTTTGCATACAAGAGAGCCCAGAATCTTAAAGAACTGCTCAATAAACCAAGTCGCCATATGGATACCAGCCAACAACCTGAAGTGTACAAAGGAACCATTCGCTGCTATAATTGCAAAAATTGCAATAATATAATACCGGGAAACGTCTTACTACACCCTCGGACAGGCGAAAAAATTCAACTAAGGCACAACACAACCTGCAATTCTGAGTTTGTTGTATATTCAATCAAATGCCCATGTGGCCTTCTATATGTTGGCAAAACTGAGCGCAAGTTGAAATTGCGACTGTCAGAACATAAGAGCCGCATCAGGAATAAGAATTACACATCACCACTCGCAAAACATTGGTGGGAAGCTGGCCATACCATTGCCCAACTAAGATTTCAGGTGATTGAATTACTCCCACAACGTTTGGGTTTGGATAACTCAAAGATCCTACTTCAAAAAGAGGCCTTCTGGATTCGTAAACTACAAACACTGACCCCTTTTGGGCTTAATGACAAAATGGACATGGCATGTTTCCTTTAAAGTACATTAACTCGGAACCCTAGGGAAACTCGCACACGATGACACACAAACATTAACTTTGCAACTTTCTGAATAACAACATAGTTAGAAATCCACACGTGTAATTTCATGCACATTTTATTATGTGATTGCTAAAATTATCTAAATGGCAACATTTAGTTTGTAAATAGGTAGGAATTATTTGGCATTGGCGGGGAGATGACTTCATTCCTCATGTTTACTTTTCTATCTTTTTTCCACCCTTTTTTTAATTGTTTTCCCATACAACTTTTTCGTATACATTCACTTTAAGCAGTCCTTGCTAAAACACTACTCTAAAATGGCCGACACTCCTTGCTCCTAGTCCTACTTTAATGTTGGAGCTACTAATGAACAGTGAAAAGGGACTTAACGAGTACCCGCGGTCCACTCGGCACACTTAGGATTGAGCTGAATTTCACAAACATCCCGGCCGGTAATCGGTAAGAAATAGAAATTTTGTTTTTCCGCTTTTCGTTTTTTGTCATTAAAATGAGCGCTCATGAAATGTAAGTAACACGCGTTCTCTTCATGCAGAACGGACGTGTGTACTTCAGATTGTAAAGCGGGACCGGTAATACTACTCTCCCCGCAGGTAAGCTGATGTGCCTGCTTAAAGCGGTAATAATGGCAGCTAACCTTTGGCAATTTACTTAATTTCCAATATTTCAATTCTATTGTCTTGTAGGCAACCCTGAAGACAAGATTGATTGTCTGGGGGTTAGAACTAACATATACCCCACAGGTAAATGCACGATTTCCTCGTTTATTTATTTCATTTTTGTTCAGTACTCATGAGAAACATACTTATAGATGTCCATTCGCGTTTTTCAGATTGGACACAGTCTCCCATATTCAGGTGAGCCTCCTTAATTTACTCAAGGTATGGCATTTCATTTGCTATTAGTTAACCATTCGCACCAAATAATTCCATTGGTTTTCCTATAGAACATCAAAACAAGCATTGGAAATGCAATAGGTCTCGCAGCATTAGAGTTAGTGCTTTTAGAATTGTTTATGGGTTTTTTTGTAAATCTTAAGCATTTTTGTTTCCTGTAGCCAATGCTAAAGAATTAAAAAAAAAAAAGCCATAAACATTTCTAAAAGCTCTAACTCAAATGCTCCGAGACC